>NW_025940038.1:0-838 GCF_000764305.2 Hyalella azteca
ATTGCAGCGTACGCTCCGAGCATGAACGCGTTCAAGAGCAGACTAGATAAAGCCATGGAGAAATAATTGTTTAGACTTGAAAATGCCTAGCACCATATTGATCCTGGTGGAAGTCTAGTAGCTACTTCAAACTATCGTCAGTCATGAAAAGATCCGGTCAAATGACACGATTTTAGATCTTCTGTGAACAAGGCACGAATAGGAAAAGAATCGGCGACACGCCACATCAGGCCTACGCTTCAGCGCCGACATCACTATGTTATGTTATGTTAAGATAGGGCATGAACGCGTTCAAGGGTCCATAAAAAATATTTGTTCAGACTTGAAATGTCTAGCACCATATCGAAACCGGTGGAAGTTTAGTAGCTATTTCAAACTATCGACAGTTTCGAAGACCCGGTCAAAGGACACGTAGGTATTCAAATCGCCTGTGAACAGGTCACGAAAAGTACAAGATTATGCGACAGGCCACATCAGGCCTGTTCTTCAGCGCCGACATCACAATGATATGATAAATAATAATAATAAAAATACTAATAATAATAATAATAATTAATAATACTAACAATAATAATAATAGCGGTTTCAGCGTTTGGTAGGCCGTAGGCCTGTCGCCGATTCTTAACATCGCTGAACATTGACAGCATATTGCGGTCTCGAACGCGCAACTCACTGCTCATATTCAGTTGTGCTAAACCGCCCGGCCTCCTTGCCGATTCTGACCAGAAACTGGCGCACAGAGCTGGGATCGAACCCGCGCGTTTCTGCGCCAATCCTGGGACTCTGAAATGTAACCACTGGGCCACCCTGCCACTCTTTCATTTATGATATCTATATA
>NW_025940039.1:0-23053 GCF_000764305.2 Hyalella azteca
TGCTAGATTTTATAAAAAAAAACTTAGCGTGTCGATATGATTATATCATCTATCAACGAAAAGCATCAAACAATAAATGCATAAATATATCAACTCTCAGTCATTCTTTTGAACTTACCTCCTAGACGGATAAATTTGGGGTAGCCAGGAGAGGTGACTTCTCCTGGTTTGGTGATGTTGGCGCTATGTGGAGTCAGCTTCTGGATCAGGGCGTCTGCGGTGAAGAGTACTTAATTTTAGAGCAAATATCCGAGTGCTTATGGACATCTTGAAGTTTTGATGGGAAACTAACATGGGATCATTTCATATCCCAACCCTAAGATTTCTGGATATTATGTTCCCAATGATCCCCATCAAGAAAACGGGAAATTGGTTGTGGTGGCTGTTTTATTGTGTTTTTTTTTTTTTTGTCAGAACATCAACGTGTTGAGCAGGTAGGAGATAACACTCGCTCAATTGCTTGTTTATTCAACCCAATCTACAGTCATAGACACGAACGCGGATGAGGATGAGACTGGAAAATTCCGCTGCAATCTAACTGTAGATTACGAAGAGTGCGAGTTGTTCTTTTCTTTGATTAATAATAACAGTTTTTTACAAAAGATATAAGCAGACAACATACACTTCCAACCTGCAAATGCGCTTTCAAATTCTCTCGACCATTGATTATGCAAAGAATCATGGCATTTGATTATGCCTCATAGCAAAAAACTTGTTTGGACCGATTTTTAGAGAGACGGCTGGATTCAGTTTGCAGAAATCAAATTTCTGGACATTGTCTCAGAATTTTAGCTCGGGATTAAGCAACTACGGTGTTTTAATATTTGCTGCTAGCCTCACCGTTGTAGCTCATGACGAAGTTCTCACAGTTAGCGCCTGTCGTGCCCAACGGACAAGCGCAACTGCAGTCCTTCTTGGTGAAGCCGCCGTTCTTGCAGGGTTCAGGTGACAGCTTGCAGTTCGTCAACCAGTCATCTGACACACAAAGATAATAAATATTTGAATTGTATGGACGCACGATGTATTATTCCTGAAGTCTCTTTTACCGTTCTTCAATGTTTGTGGGTTTGTGTGTGGTTGAAGCCTGGCTGCTGAGGCGCCTGTTTAGAAAACATAATTTATTACCAGAATGAGAAATTTAGTTCTTAGTGGAAGAATAGGAAAGGATTAGAGAACAGGATTAGATGAAAATTTATTTATGATTTTTTTTGATTAGTGTATGTAAATAAAATTACATTTGTAAATTTAGACGGATAATATTTTTTCGATACTTTGAAACGAGAGTAAAATGAAAAATATCTTTTCCATTTAAATATTGGCTTGGAGGGTTATTCATATTATCTAACGGCAGTATTAATTATAACGATGAGAGGATTGTGATCGCAAAATTGCAGGAACTCTATCATATCGTTACCTTTGCAAAATGACGATATGATTGCTTGTTCAAATTTAAGGCGAAATCCAAGTTGAGGAGGAAATTGGTTGAATTAGATCCGTATCATTCTGAAATTTCTCAACCCAGTAGCCTAATGAATTCGTACAGTAAACTATGTTACGGATCTTCTATCAAACACATCACCGCTAAAAAATATACACTGTACAGTATACAGACCTATGCAGCCGTACATGGTGTTCACGAGCTTCATGTTCATGAAGGAAATTTCTTTGCCTTCGCCCATAACTTTTTGAAACCGAGCGTCTCTAGCAAGCATCACGCGCGCTGCGGTCTTGGACGCAGCCTGCGCAAGTCAAAACCTTTATAAATTTATTTAAATCCCGGATATTGAAAAAAAAACAGTTTCATGAATATTAAGATATGGGATATGTTTTGTGCAAATGGGAGTACCCATGGACATACAAAAGATAGAATGAACTAAGTAGAAGCAACGAATTATTTATGTATTATTCTCATATATTCAAACTTAATTAACTTTTACTCTGAAATCGAAGGAATAAATATCAATTTTGAAAAATATAGTGAAATGGGACTGGAACGGTTTACCGAAAAATTCACCGTCCTAACCTATATTTTAAAAAGGGAATTTTAGACTAAATAATTTCACATAGGAGTTTATTTAAATTTAATGTTTATGGGAGTTCTGTTAAGCTTGTTTTTATTTTTTATTTAATTTCATTTTTTCCATTTTCTTTTTATTTATCTTAAATAATAAAATATGGCGTTTTTAAACACCCTAATTCTCGTTGAACATTTTCACTCGAAGTATGCATATAAACAATTATACATGGAAAATTTAACAGAACAACCAATTGAAAATGACCGAACGGAAATCTTGAAACATCCACATTTTTCGAATTTGGAGCATAGATTATTAGGCAAGAATCTTAAGAACATATAGCACTGCAGCCAATTTCGGATGTCTTACCCTATCGTCGTACTGCAAGACTGAGTAGTAGTCGTAAGGGATGCCGTAGTTGACGGTGTCAAATTTTTTATAATTATGCTCATCGCCAGGCTGAATGTTGGCCGTAATCACGATGATGTTGTCGTCCCTGAAAACAAATCCATCATCAATTTCGAAAACTCGAGCTGCACTTCTTTACCAATCTCGGTGAACTTAAATAGAAATTTCGACACAATGCTGAAAATTGTTCGAAGTACCAGGAAGTACATTTTACGCTCATCTTTAGAATAATTATGTCAATTAAAGTTTTTTTTTTAGATTAAGGCATAATAGCGATTAAAGCTAAGGTTTCTGACTAGTATTTAACTTGAATCGTTATACCTAGTAGAATAGTAGGTGACGCGCAGCTTTGGGCCAAAAATTAAATTCTTAAAAAGCCTAGGAGCCAATGTCCAACCCAGCATTCAATTACTACATTCTGATTGTTTCAGAGCAAAAAATCCGTAAACTACGCTTGAACATCGTAATCCAGTCCATTGAGACACTGCCTCAAGCTATTGGCACCGTAGATCTTCAGCTAATACCTAAGCACGCTCGCTCATATAAGCCGGGCTTATGAGCGGTTCTGCTTGTGGCCTCACTTATACTCCAGCCTAACCTCTTCTGGCCTAACCTATTCACGCAATTCACAACCTTCTTGCAACTATTGCTTGTCTTTAACTGCTCACTTGCCGCGCCTCTCTAACTTCCTGCAGCCAATATGGTTAGGTTAGTTCGGCTTAGGCTTGTTGTGGATGGTGAAATGTTTCAGCCAGATTCAGTATTACTAAGCTTATCATGAGCATGCTCAAGCGTTGGTAGTGAACATACGGCGCTATGAACAAGCGCACAATATCAACGTTTCTGCAAAACTAACATTTCGACGAAATAACATCCTACAGTAGTTTTGAGCCTGTCTGTAAACCGCAAAAATCCATAGAGCTATTCAAATTCACACTCCTACGGCGTTCAGCTACCATGGCACCTAACACAACTTAGCGTAGAATACATAATTTCATTCCTTGCTCGGTAATTCCAACACCAGGACTAACCTGTCGCTGCGAGACTGTTCGTGCTGCAACCCCATCGCGTGGCCGAACTCATGGATGATTCCCTTGAGCTGTTAATCAGGCACCATGCGTTAATGTCATCCATTAGGTACTAACAGGAGGATGAAGTGCAAATAAGACATTGTTTTTGCAATCAGAGTTCTACAAAGCTTCTGTCTAATATGCGTTCTTGCATAAGTACAAAATTATGTCAGCATAATCTACTGTACATTATCTGGCTAACACTGACTCGTGAGAATTTGTGCAATAGTCACAAGAAAATAAGCGTTTTTCGTGAGTATTCATAACGCAAAAAATCTGACATTCTCAGAATACCTTTATGCGATACCAGAGGTACACGTACAGAAATACTGCCTTTTATTGGGTCAAATGACGAACACAAAAAACCTGTTAAATCAAAAATTATAAGAAAATTGCATTTGTAATAAAAGACAGTGTTTATCATGAAAATGCGTGATATATGTAAGTCGTTTTCAAAGCGATATTTTCATGCAAGGATGATTATTTTCCTTTTTTTAAATACATGCAATGCAAATTACATTTTAATTTTGAAAGTATAATATACATTAAACAGAATTATTGTTGAAAATAAACCTATGTAACCATTTAACCTATAAGTAGAGCGTAGAAGCTAATAATTCTGCAGCATAAACTGTGCAAATTCAAAGCCAAAAGCATTAAAAGCGCTGTAAAAACAATTTTTAAACTTATAACAAATTTGAATGAACTCTTCTCTGCGCGACATAACAAATTTGAATAAACTCTTCTCTGCGCGACATAACAAATTTGAATAAACTCTTCTCTGCGCAACATAACAAATTTGAATAAACCCTTCTCTGCGCAACGCACATCACATTCATCACCCGCGATGCTGATGTTCGTGACCCTGCCTTGCGCGTAGCCCACGCCGGACCAGCAGCTCTTCTCTATCAGGATGTTGAGGTACTCAGCCGTGGTGGTGTCAGCCGCGGGCAACTCGGGGAACTCTAAGCACGTCTTAGACTCCCAGGCACTGATGGCCAGCTTCAGCAGAGTCACGTTTATCTTCGCTGTTAAATCCAAGAAAAGGAGTTTGTTTTATCGAGCTAAAATGAAAGAACGGGAGTTAAATTGAAGAAAGGGACTTTGTTTTATTGGGTTCGTGGAATGTGGGAGTAACAGTACTAATAAAAATAAGATGTGTTAACGATTTTAAGTGCAACAGTAACTATTTACCATAACGTAATGAACATGTATCGACTCACGATTTGCTATCTTGTATGGAATCTTGACAACTCCGTTCGTTTTCGGCCAAAGCACTTCTTTAGAATGCAAGTTCCTAGCGAGCAAACTTTGCCACTGCGCCGCGGAGTAGAGCATGTCACTCTAAGCATGTCTTAGACTCCCAGGCGCTGATGCCCAGCTTCAGCAGAGTCACGTTTATCTTCGCTGTAAAATTGAAGAAAAGGAGTTTGTTTTATTGAGTTTTCGGAAGGTGGGAGTAACAGTTTGGACTGTGGCGTGTTGTACTTTGTATATATATACACAAAGGTCAGTCGAATATTTGAAGGGAGAATAATTCGTCAAATTTTCTAGCAACAGAATCAAGTAAATTAAATTCTGTAGGAGTAATAAAACTGCTTCGAAAGAAAAAGTTTTGTCAAAAGTGGTCTCTGATATCTGACAACCGCTGATATCAACCCTAGCATGTAATGTGTATGAGGATTAGGGTACTCGCAATATATATCAGAATAATCTCACCTCGTTTATCTAAATTACTTAGTACTAATAAACGATTGGTTAGTTTAAATTCTTTCACTAAAGAGAATAACTTTAAATGAAGTTCATGTTGATCTTGGAAATTGAATCGAATGAAATAATAATATGTTATATGTGTTAACGATTTCAAGTGCAACAGTAACTATTTACCAAAAAACGTAATGAACATGTATCGACTCACAATTTGCTATCTTGTATGGAATTTTGACAACTCCGTTCGTTTTCGGCCAAAGCACTTCTTTAGAATGCAAGTTCCTAGCGAGCAAACTTTGCCACTGCGCCGCGGAGTAGAGCATGTCGCCGACCAACACCGACCCGTCCGCTCGGGTGGCCACGTCCTGGTGGGATCAGACATTTAATTTACTGGTTTGTACTGAAGAGATGTTAGCAGACCATTAAAACATATGCACAATTAAGTACAATTCAAAACTAGGGGTATTTTATTGCAAAACCACTTATGTACGGCTGGATTTGAGAAGGAGAAGTCAATAAACATTTAGAATAATAATATTTGTCCCCTCTCATTACTCATAACAATTTATCTATGCACGCTTCATAGTGTATTGCAGTCTATGGCGCTGTAAAGTAAATATTACATATGTTTCACGCATTAAATTTGCTGTCAAATACTGAAAGCGATTACGTACAGACCCAGTGAAAACTTATAGACGCGTCAGCTTCTGATTTGGATTCCCAGAAGCTGGGGCGACTCTAAATTTTGATAGGGGATGAGAATTTTTTCTTACAATTGAATGATTGAAAGAGATTTTTTGTAATCTTACAAGAAAATCCCTTTGTATTCTGTGTCTAGGATAAATTGCATTTATTGAAAGATGGTGACATCAATCAGAGGACATCGTCTAGAAGATAAACATCTATTTCACGCGTTTCCACTTGTATTTATTACTCAACCTGCCAGATATACATATATAACAATAAGTGTGACGCAAAGTGAACTGAAGCACCAAATATCTACAACCATAGATTCTACATAGATCTTCCTAGAAAGTTTATTTATACAACCATTATGGTTGCCTGGGTACAAACCATTTCATAACCATTAATCGAACAGAACATCATGCAGATTCGCACTGCTGTGCAGGTGAACGCCTAAAATTGAATGATTTTGTACCTTATAAGCAGGTCTTTTCTAGCTGTTATAGAAACAATTTGTTAAAATAGCTTATATCCTGAGAAACAAAAATGTATTTCGGAAAGATTATAATGAATAAACTGTACCATTGGCGCGGAGATGGTTTCCACAACGGCGTAGCATAAGCACAGCGCCAGGAGCGTCTGATGGGCCTTCCCTCTTGCCATTTTGAACGTCATCCGAGTATCTGTAATGAATGAAAACATGTCAAAAGTCGTTATATTTATTCTGTATATCTGCAATGAAAGCATGTATACTGTATAAGCAACAAGTGAAATAAAGAAAATTTCCTCGATTTATTCGGAAAGCGTGCTTAACTGCTTTAAGAGTTAATTTGAAATTACTCAAAAGATTTTTCGTTAATCACAGTTTTCAGACCAGTTCCGTCATCAGTTCAAAAAATTAAGAATACGAGTAATCAATCGAACGACCTAATTTCATGTATAATTTGCAATTAATTAGTCTTCCACTTGATTAGGTCTGTTTTGTTCTAAAATTTTCTGTCATTTTCTTCACCTTCAAATTATTAAGGCACGCTCGCATACACACGTTCACATTCAAACGCAAAAGTCCATTCACGTAAAAAGTTCTCTAAATTTTATAAGCCGCATGAACTGATCATCGAACCTTTCTGGTATTCCTAGTATAATTTCATTATAATTTGCTGCCATTATTTTTATTTAGAAATTTTGTTAGAAGACACTATTCTTATTTATTTAATCACACGAATAGATTGAAAACATGTGTAAATTGAGTATACGATTGAACAGAAATAACAAGTCTATTGAATCACATGATTTAGGTGGGAATACGTGTATATTAAATCACACCATTGGATTGAAAAGACGAGTTTACCAAATGGCACACTATACAGTCTAACTGGACAGAGAAATTAGCAAACGAACATGGATCTCACACCTCACCTTGACTGGCAGATAGAAGTCTTGTTCTGAGGGCTAGCTCGTTCCCTGCTCTCCGTATATACGATATTGGAAGGCGGGAAGGGTAATGGAAGGGGACTGGAGGGGGGACTAAGAGAAGGGGATGTGGGAGAGAAATGTGAGGGGAAATATGAGATGAGTCACGATGATGGGGAAAGGCGAATTAATAAAGGGGAAATTAAATAGTGAGGAAAAATGAACGGTAGGCCTGTAGGTGCGCAGGAATGAGGCTATTAGCATCAATGAAGTGGTTGCTGGATAAGTACAAAATTATATCGGATTATAAGATTTTATCGTCGGAGCCGTTACATGAATTTTTTAGTTTATTCGTCGATAGATTTACAAATTATTGGATTATAATTATTATTAATTATTTCTAATATTATAATTATTGTTATTCGTGTTAAATAATATTAATAATAGAACCTTTGCCTTCATATGGGTGATAAATGGTATTGCTTACGGAATACATTCCTCGAAATTCCGCTTATTTTATAAAAGAATCAAAATCTTCATGAACCTTATTGGGAAAAATATTTTTCTTTCATAGTTAATGTAGAAAAAAAGAAAGTAATTTTATTCTCAATTTTCGATGTATCGCATCCCAAATTACTTTGGAAATATCACTCTCAAATTTATTCAAACCGATGCAGCTAAATCTAGCTGTACTAGCCGTGAGATTAATATCACTCGGTCAGAATAGAAGATCTTGATGTGTTCTAAGGTCTTCATTTGAACCGTATTTACGTGAGTGATGTAGTGATATGGAATTGTAGGGGTGAGCGAAGTGTTAATAAATATCCAAAATACTTTATTCAAAACGAATATTTACATTTTATTGATAGATTCTTTACTCAGTCACAACGGCACTTTACTCAATATTGTATTTATTTTCATTCCAGCGATATTTATCGTTCGTTTACATTTTCAATTGAAATTTTTAGTTTAACCCCGTAAGCCGGTTAGACCTGACAAAAAATAATTAAACAAACTTTGAAATCAGAAAATAAATTCAGGCATTACTTTAATAAAATATAACTCAGTACTCACTGCAGTGAGTGACAGAGAGCGCATTTTCTCGTCGACGAAAACGTGGTCACGGACGGACGGACGGACGTGACGAGCACAATTACGCCTTTTTTCCATAAATGAGAAAATGCGCTAAAACGTATATTTTACGTCTTATTATAGCATTGAACATGAATCCTGTTTTCATGCTAGATTTTTTCGCTCTTCCTCTTCTTCGAAGACATTAAAAACAATATAGAAGAATAACGCTTTATCACTCTGATGTTCGTCATCCCCTCAGCATTGAACACTATTTTACAAGGGTATATATTTTAGATCAAAGCCATAAACACATTTTTTACAAGGGTATATTTTATGTCAAAGCCATAAACACATTTTTTACAAGGGTATATTTTATATCAAAGCCATAAACACATTTTTACAAGGGTATATTTTATATCAGCCATAAACACATTTTTTACAAGGGTATATTCTACATCAATGCCATATTTTCACAATAAACACGCGTGGGCCGTCTGTTTGAGAGCTGCTCGGGAGGCCCGACGCGACACCACTTGTGTCAAGTGGACTACAAACAACCAGGTTTTCGTACCATGGATATGGTACGAAATGGATATGGTACTTTGGTCGCCGTTGCAAACCATTGATCACTTATCCACTTTTGTTATATGCAAAGTCCTCAAAAAATATAATTTTTCACTATACCATCCGCGTGGTGGATGCATATGTCACGCGTATTGCAACTGTTGGCTGAGTGCGTTTTAGTTTTGTGTTGGCTACGATGACAGCAAACAAAAGTTTGAACTAAGTAATGACTCATTTTTCCGTAGATAGTTCTACATGATTATGAATATTTGGAAAGATTTGTTAATTGTCGCAGAAGAAATGAACACCCTATATACAGGGGGAACCAGAATTAACTGACCCTTTTAATTTGTTAATAAATAAAAAACTAAGAACGTTATGAAGTTGAAACTTGTTTTATTTAAAAGAAATATTACATACAATATTTTAACTAATACATATTATTAATATATAATAAATATTTTAACTAATACAATAATAAAATATTGTAATAGGATACAATATTTAAATAGGATGCAATATTACCATAAAAATGTTTTTATTTTAAATAAAACAAGTTTCAACTTCATAACGTTGTTAGTTTTTTATTTATTAACAAATTAAAAGGGTCAGTTAATTCTGGTCCACCCTGTATATTGGCAAGCTTTAATGATAATTTCTTTTTAGCTCCTCATACCAAAAAATTTAGGAGTCCATAGTCCATAATATTTCCCTGACAGTCGTGATATCACAGAAAAACTATGTAGTTCATACTTCGTCTTGTCGTACATTTCGTCCAGAAATTTTGTCAATACAAAATGAGCAGTTATCGTACTGTATATATTTGCCTCATCCATTAATCTTGAGGCCCGTCAGCATCGGAACTTTAATACAGAGAGAGGTTCTCCGAGCATAAATCATCCCGAACAAACGCTATGAGTTTGAGCTGCAAATAAGTTATTTACTCCAAACACACTCGAAATTGTGCCGCCAGTATTGGAACTTTAATAAAGCTAGAGGTTTTCTGAGCATAAATCATCCCGAACTAACGCTATGAGTATAGGGTGCAAAAAAGTTATTTACTCCAAACACACTCGAAATTGTGCCGTCAGTATTGGAACTTTAATAAAGCTAGAGGTTTTCTGAGCATAAATCATCCCGAACAAACGCTATGAGTATAGGCTGCAAAAAAGTTATTTACTCCGAACACACTCGAAATTGTGATTCATTATTTGTCTCGAGAGGCCCTTCTTCTTCTTCTTTTCGGGATGTCCACGCAGGGTAGACTTAAAGCCACAGGACAACCGCAAGGATGACCGTTGGGCCTGAGAGCTTGTGTAGTACTCGAGAGGCCCTATATATATTTATCTCGACATTGACTACATCGTTGGAGTGTCGTGTATCAGTTCAACCGTTTCTGAAATAGAATAAGTATTCGTAACTTTTTAAATTCAACTATGAAAATTCCCCCAAACATAGGAATTTATTCACTTTAATGAGGTAAAAAGTTTGTTATAAATTTGCGACTATCAGTTTAGCCGTTTCTAAAATAGAACAAGCATTCATAACTTTTTAAATTCAAATTGAAGTTTCTCCCAAACCCAGAAATTTATTCAATTCAAGGTGATAAAAAGTCTGTTATAATTTCAAGCGTGGAAGTTCAGCCGTTTCTAAAATAGAATTAGTTAACATGACTTTTTAAATTTAAATCGAAAGCCAAGCCCAGAAAATTATTCAGTTCAAAATGGTAAAAAGTCTGCTATAAATTCATGAGCCGTTTCTAAAATAGAATTGGTATTCATAACTTTTCAAATTCAACTCGAAAGGTTTCCCAAACCTGGAAATTTTTTCACTTTAAAGCTTCCAAAAGGTCTAATGATTTTTTGGGTATCAGTTCAGCCGTTTCTAAAATAGAATTAGTATTCATAACTTTTTGAATTCAAATCGTAGGTTCTCCCAAACCTAGAAATTTATTCTCTTTAAAATGATAAAAAGTCTGTAATAATTTCGCGAGTAATCAGTTCAGCCGTTCCTAAAATAAAATTTGTATTCGTAGCTTTTCAAATTCAACTCGAAAGTTCTCCCAAACCCAGAAATTTTTCACTCTAAAGCTGCAAAAGTCTTTAATAATTTCACTCTTATCAGTTCAACAGTTTCTATATCAAAATTAGTATTCATAAATTATTTAATTCAACACGAAAGTTCTCCCAAACCTAGGAATTTATTCGCTTTAAAGGGGAAAAATACTGTTTTAATTTCACGAGTATTATTTCAGCCGTTTCTACTATAGAATTAGTATTTATCACTTTTTAATTCAACTCTAAAGTTTTCCCAAACCTAGAAATTTATTCACTTTGAAGCGATAAAATGTCTATTATAATTTCACGAGTATCAGATCAGCCGGATCTAAAATAGAATTATTATTCATAAATGTTTATATTCAGCTCGAAAGTTCTCCCAAACCTAGAAATTTATTCATGTCAAAGCAATAAGAAATCTATAATAATCTTGCGAGTATCAGTTCAGCCGTTCCTAAAAAAGAGTTAGTGTTTTTACCTTTTTAAATTCAATTTAAAAATTCCACCAAACCCAGAAATTTACTTTTAAGCGATAAAAATTCTGTCAAATATTCACTTTTTAAATTCAACTCGAAAGCTCTCCCGAACCTAAAAATTTATTCACTTAAACGAGGCAAAAAGGCTATCATAATTTCACTAGAATCAGTTTAGCCGTTTCCAAAATAGAATTAGTATTCATAACTTTTTAAATTCAACTCGAAACTTCTCCTAACCTAAAAATTTACAAACTTTAAAGCGACAAAAAATCTGCTTTAATTTCACAAGGAGTTTCAGCTCATTGTTGAACTAATACCAGTTTGACCCACGTGCAGCTGCGCCTTGCGGTTGTAATAATAATATAATAATAGCGGTTTCAGCGTTTATTAGGCCATAGGTCTGTTGCCGATTCTTAACATCGCAGAACATCCACAGCATGTTGCGGTCTCGAACTCACAACTCACTGATTCAAATTCTGCTGTGCTAAACCGCCCGGCCTCCTTGCCGATTCTGACCAGAAACTGGCGCACAGAGCTGGGATCGAACCCGCGCCTCTCTGCGCCAATCTTGGACTCTGCTGAACTGTAACCACTGGGCACCCCTGCATTTGTTATTCCACCCGTGATATTACCTTGGTCGTTGTGACGTTACCTTGAGACGTCACCGTGTGATTCAAATTGATTTGTAACACCTGTTTTGCTTAAAATAAGACTAGATGCAGTATATAAATTTTATGGGCCATTTCAATGAGGTCAAATTTTTCATGGTTGAACTAATGCAATGTTTTCCCTAGTGCAGCTACGCCTTGCGGATGTCACTTTTTATTCCAACTGTGACGTCACTTTGGCTGTTGTGACGTCACCTCGTGACGTCAAACTGATCTGTAACACCAGTTTTGTTTAAAATAAGACTAGTTGCATGATGATGCAGTAAATAAATTTTATTGTGCCATTTTGATCATGTCATTTTTTAATGCTTTCAAAGAAATAGGACAAACAAACAATGTGTTGATCTACACTATTTACATTTTGTGCTCACAGTGACGTCACTCTTGAGATGCTCAGAAGTCGGAACGGCCAAAAATCTTCATCGCGTGGGGCGTGGGTCAACCTTTTATTATTATTTGGAAACGCAGCTGTTTTGCCTTTTTTTGTTAAATTAGCCGTTTTCTCTTAACACTATCTGGCAACCCTGTTACAGACATGTCCTGACTCCTGACTCCTGAGGAGGTTCGTTTTCGAAATAGTTCGGCGGGAACTCGTAACTCGTTTGGAGGGAGAGAGTCAGCTGCGTTCATCGAGTAAACGCCTATAGTGTCTTACGTCCTTGATTGTGTAAAAGCTAACTTGCAAGTAATCGTTTAGAATTAATTACAAACAGGGCCTGGACTGTACTTCTATATATACCGCGAGACTGCGAGTATATAAACCAAGGGTACGTCCGGCACTAAGAACCCGGCTGGCTTTCTCGCCCCTCACAAATTTTAAAACTATACCGCGATATTTCAGAAATTTAGTACTGCCAATATGCCAATTATGGCATTTTTCATGATTAAACTAGGATAATGAAAGTTCAGTCAATAATTGCAACTCAGTGTTATATTTTTGAAGTAAAACTTGTAGTTATTGCACACAATTTCCGGTAATTATCCAAGCCATCGTCCCAATAGGCATCTCTTCCTGATGCATTTCAGTGAGTAGACGCAACGCCATCAACTGAAAATAAATTAATGAAAAATAGAGTTGCTGGAATTAATCTGGGCTTATTGGAGCGTTTGTTCAATGCGGGTTTATAAATATTTATTATAATGCTAACGCACGAGCCATCTGCCAAGAATATAGAATATATATTTATATAAATTCTGTATATAAATATATATTCTATATATTATATAGAATATATATTTATATCTGCTGATATAAATTTCGTCGGTCCTGTTGGACACGAAATGTATTGTCGAACATAACAGAAAATTACTTTCTTTAAAATTTATTTAAATAATACAAGGCTGGCACTCACTACAGAATCATAAAATTTGTGGGGCATATTTTTTTAAGGAGAGGAATGCCCTCCTTAAATTATATTTCAATGATTATTTTTAACGCACAATGTACAGGGAAACTCTTGACGTTTGCCGCTATAGTGTTTGAAACAGATATTGTCTTTAAAAACAGTAATTAACACCGGGAAAATAATTTTCAAAGGTTTGTTTCAATTATTTCAATCAAACGCTGATAAAAATAGTTGTAAACAAATTAATGTCCTTAAAATTAAACGGTTTGCAACTATTATGATCATGAGCTCGAATCCTTCAGTAAATCGTAGCTGATATCCTCCACACAATGATCATTATATCATAATAATGTATAAAATCATACAACACGTGCAAGGTTCCTAACGCGTACCTAGTTGCAGTTATAGGAATGACCGTGGTGGCCATTCACAAACTAAGCGCACAACAAACATGTATAGGTGCGCGTAGTTTAATTATTGGAAATTGCGCACCGTGTCAATGCCCGTATGCGTATGCATACGGGCATTGACACGGTGGAACTTTTCCTCCCCATTCCCTACCTAGGCGCAGTTAGGAATGGCCTCGGTGGTGAAGGTAGCCTTGTAGCCTGCATCCGGTTTTTCAGCGTCTTTGTTCATGTAGTGGAAGATCAGCTCCGACTTGTCACTCTTGAAAACTGTTCCCTTTGCTATTGTTGTACCACAGTACCTGCATCAAGAGAAAATGAGAAATATTACATATTTCAGCAACAATAGTTGAGTCACGATTAGTCGCACTGGATTTATATTAAACTGTCATTAACATATGCTTTTTTATATTAAACTCCCATCGAAATAGAATGTCAAACTCGAAAACTTGCGAAGGCTGATTTTGTGACTTTATTTTAGTTCAATGATTGATGCACATAAGTAAACAAATGCAGTTATTTAAACACGAACTTGTAGAAAAAGTAAGAAATCACAGTTGCACAAATTTTGGGGTTATTTGTTCGGTTAATTTCTTCTTTGGTAAATTGAAATCAACGGATATTCGTAGGGTACATGTTTAATTATTATTCAATTGCATTTGCAAGTTAAAACTGCCTGCATTTCCCGTACTTTTTGCCTTCCGCAACGGAAACGTCAGTGCGGATCTCCAAGTAGCTGAAGTCGCAGTCGTCGTCGAGCTGGAAGTCCTGGAAGGTGACTACGGCCCTCTGGCACTTGTCTGCGCGTATCACCTGCGTGCTTCCTATCACTGGAAAACATGTACAAATGTGTCAGGGAGTGCATTTTATGCAATAATTACTGTGGTGTGTTTTAGAATGTAACACAGATTGCTTTGATTAATCTTCCACGACGTAACCATCGCTTCTGCCTGCAATTGTATCGCCTTTTTTCGTTAAATGTGACGAATGACATTTCGTGCTAGATTTTATAAAAAAAAACTTAGCGTGTCGATATGATTATATCATCTATCAACGAAAAGCATCAAACAATAAATACATAAATATATCAACTCTCAGTCATTCTTTTGAACTTACCTCCTAGACGGATAAATTTAGGGTAGCCAGGAGAGGTGACTTCTCCTGGTTTGGTGATATTGGCGCTATGTGGGGTCAGCTTCTGGATCAGGGCGTCTGCGGTGAAGAGTAATTAATTTTAGAGCAAATATCCGAGTGCTTATGGACATCTTTAAGTTTTGATGGGAAACTAATATGGGATCATTTCATATCCCAACCCTAAGATTTCTGGATATTATGTTCCCAATGATCCCCATCAAGAAAACGGGAAATTTGTTGTGGTGGTTGTTTTATTGTCGTTGTTTTTTTGGTCAGAACATCAACGTGTTGAGCAAGTAGGAGATAACACTACCAGCTCAATTGCTTGTTTATTCAACTCAATCTACTGTCATGGACAGGAACGCGGATGAGGATGAGACAGAAAAATGCCGCTGCAACCTAACTGTAGATTACGAGGAGTGCGAGTTGTCCTTTCCTTTTATTAATAAAAACAGTTTTTTTTTATAAAAGATATAAGCAGACCAACTTGCAAATGCGCTTTAAAATTCTCTCGACCTTTAATTATGCAAAGAATCATTGCATTTGATTATGCATCATAGCAAAAAACTTGTTTGGACCGATTTTCAGAGAGACGGCTGGATTCAGTTTGCAAAAATTAAATATCTGGACATTGTCTCAAAATTTTAGTTCGGGATGAAGCAACTATAGTGTTCTCATATTTGCTGCTAGCCTCACCGTTGTAGCTCATGACGAGGTTCTCACAGTTAGCGCCTGTCGTGCCCAACGGACAAGCACAACTGCAGTCCTTCTTGGTGTAGCCGCCGTTCTTGCAGGGTTCAGATGACAGCTTGCAGTTCGTCAACCAGTCATCTGACACACAAAGATAATAAATATTTGAATTGTATGGGAGCACGATGTATTATTCGTGAAGACAATTTTACCATTCAAAGTTTGTGGGTTTGTGTGTGGTTGAAGACTGGCTGCTGGGGCGCGTATTCAGAAAACTTAGTTTATTACCAGAATAAGAAATTTAGTTCTTAGTGGAAGAATAGAAAAGGATTATGATTTCAAAGGATCCGTATCATTTTGAAATTTCTCTATCCAGTAGCCCAATGGATTCGTACAGTAAACTATGTTACGGATCTTCGGTCAAACACATCACCGCTAAAAAATATACACTGTACAGTATACAGACCTATGCAGCCGTACATGGTGTTCACGAGCTTCATGTTCATGAAGGAAATTTCTTTGCCTTCGCCCATAACTTTTTGAAACCGAGCGTCTCTAGCAAGCATCACGCGCGCTGCGGTCTTGGACGCAGCCTGCGCAAGTCAAAACCTTTATAAATTTATTTAAATCCCGGATATTGAAAAAAAAACAGTTTCATGAATATTAAGATATGGGATATGTTTTGTGCAAATGGGAGTACCCATGGACATACAAAAGATAGAATGAACTAAGTAGAAGCAACGAATTATTTATGTATTATTCTCATATATTCAAACTTAATTAACTTTTACTCTGAAATCGAAGGAATAAATATCAATTTTGAAAAATATAGTGAAATGGGACTAGGCAGTGGTGGTCTCCGACAGGCGTCCCACCCAAGTCAAGCAATGTATACTGTCGAAAGTAGTCAAAAGAGAACCCACTTAGCTTAATTTAAATTATGTTTATATAATGATCATTGTACATTGATTTCAAACTATAAAAATGCGTAAATTTCAAAATGTTAAATATATGTACAAATATTATTGCATCAATTCAAGTAATATTCGGAGCAATGAATGTGAAGGAGCGTCAAAGAATCAGCTTTTAGGAACTTGATACAGAATAAAAAGAAGAATTAAGCGGGCGAAGTTGTTGGTACAACAAAGGCAAAGGCTTCAATTCTGAGATAATTACGTATTGATGTAAAATTAGACACTCATAAACGCATAATAATTTTATCATTTTATAATATAAGGCATTTAAGCCTTTTACACAACCATGGAAAATCTTTATGTGATACGAAATTACCTTCCGTTAACTCGGATGATCTTGCGGTTAATTTGAACTCTCACTTAGTTGTGCCTAACAGACATCTCTCCTAACTCACCGGCGAACTCATAACCATATGTCCTGCTTAGAACCTAGTCAACTTACCTATTCTAAAGGAATTTGCATGAAATTTAAATTATAGAGTTATTTACTAACACTATGCCCCCGGTAGGGATTTTTATATATTTTTGCGTCGTTTTGTTCCTCATTAAATCTTAAAAACGCTAGTTTGGGCAAGTGATCAGCTTTTTGCTCCCTCAATTTTTATCATTTTTATGAGACCTAAATTAAAATATTAATAGGTACTTAGAAGAGCCTAAGTGACACAATATCCAGAAGTCTTTAACTTTAACAGGCTATATGGTCCTATTGCTTCAGCGCCGTCACATATACATCTTTTGTGCTATTCTAACTCTGCCCGTATGATTCAGTGGTTCCTAAAGTGGTCGATATCACCCCGCTAGGGGCGATGGAAAGATTTTGGGGTGCGGTAAAGAAGAGGGCGATAGGGGGGTCTGCAGTCCGAAGTCGAAGTCAGAAGTTCGAACGTTTGTTTGACGATTTGTACCCAACACGTGCAGCACATGACTCCCAGGGATGGTTTTTTCACCCAGATCTGATTTTAGCGCATTTTCTCATTTATGGACAAAATGCACTATTTTGCCCGCCATGTCCGTCCGTCCGTCTGTCCGCCTGTCTGTCCATCCGTGACTTCACGTTCTCGTCGGCGAGAAATGCATTCTCTGTCACTCACTGCAGTGAGTACTGAGTTATAATTTTTTAACCTCTATTTGGTTTACGTCTCCGACAAATTAACGGCCGGACTCGCGACCGGTCTCACGGCGAATTTCCAAATTCAATGATCAAGGAATATCTCTCAAACTAATGAACTTAACTCGATGAAACTTGGTAAACATATTCATTAGGACTTAAAGGTAATGTAAAGCTCGTGAAATTTTTTTGAATTTTGCCTTCAATTGTTTTTGCCATAGTTATATGGCAATACGGTCCGATATTACAGTGATCAAGTAATTTCTTGCAAACTACTGAACAGATTCGAACGAAATTTAGTATTTTAATACCTAACATCAGCAACGGTGATGTTTAGCTCGTTAAAATTTTTTCCTTTTGCCTTCGTTTGCGAGTTATACGGCTATACGTAAACTGCTCTTGGTTAAACCAGCCGGTAGAAAAGCCGGTCGTTCCTCCTATATCTGTATATAGTGTATAACTTGCGAACGAAAGCGAATAAGGAAGATTGAAGTCAAAAATGACGGTGAAGAGTCTGGCAGTAAATTTGCTCGAGACGTCCTAGGTTTCTAGTGCTGAAACAGTTAAAACAGCTGAAAAACATATTGGTTCACTAAATGATGTTCTATTTGTGAAATACACATTTGTGTTTAACCTTTATCTTTTAGAATTGCAGCGTAATAAATTTTATAGAAAGAGGCGCATGATATTATATGTGTTTGTGGGGGGGGCGCTAGAAATTCACTAGGGAGCCATATAGGGGTGCCAGCTTGAAAAAGTTTGGGAACCACTGCCGTATATGAATGAGACAATTATATAGGTATTGACCAGCCGTTGCTAAATATTTTCAATAATGCGTACCTTTCGCAACTATTGAGCAAATCAGTGAATAACTATTTTGCTTCAAACCTGATGAGGTCAACTATATTGCACTCTATTTCGTAAGCATTAAATTAGTAGTCTATTATATGGTGATACAATCTATGAAATATCTTCGAGAATGTCCTGATGGTTCATTTTCTCTAATGATTTTTTTGGAAGCGAACAGTTAATTTATGGCATGATAACTTCGTACTTGAATCAAAATAAATTAATTTTGCTTCAAATTTCGTTCTGGCGTAAAATGCGTCATAAAGCGTAATCAGATTGCAGAATAGATCATAAAGTAATCATATGAACACCAAAAAATTAAAAAACTCATGGCCGCCTTGAAAAAATTTCATCGCGTTATATACATAATTATCTTTCGTTTATCAGCAGTTTTTTATTCACGATGTATATAGATGTTGAAATATTTAATAATGCAAAATTCGAACGCTATTTCATTGGTGGCTATTGATCAATTATTAAGAGATGGCCACACATAATGAAATTGTACTAAGCCATCGATGAAAAACACCCTATAAATCATCGACGATTCCAAGACCTGCAACCGTACGTACTGCGACCAATCATTCTAGCTAAGCCTTAGGGGTTGTACGAAACATGCTGTTGCGGGGGAGCTTCAACACATATCAGCTACCTCAACGGCATAGTGAAATAACTGGACGCAAAACTTCGGAAAAGGGCCAGTAAACAAAGATAAAACCTACGTTTTGAATCTTTATTAAGGAAGCTGAAAGGATACACTAATCCGGGAGCTTTAAAACTTATGAACACAGACAGCTTCAAATGCAGTACCGCTGCACCCCGTTCAGTAAAACCCATAACTGAAATCTGTATATATACACCTTTCCTTGGTACGCTAAAGGTATCTTTGAAAAAAGTAAGCATTCTTCGAAATAGGTAGGTTCCTGGCCCTTCCAGTGTTCCACTTCAGCGGGGACGCTCACAAATTTCTGCCTTAAACCGTCAGAAGCAAGGCGACAAATTTAATCGTAGTTCCAGCATACACTTTCGACGATGACGGAACTTGAAAATTGGTGAGCAGTGGACGTGATAGTGATCAGTGGAAGTGACAGTACTCAGTGGCAGCAACTGTAGGTCACCAGTGGATGCGTTATTCACTTCCCTCACTTCCGAGCGTCCATTGCTCTGCAACTTCCGAAAAGAGATCTCTTGGCAACAATTGCAGCCACATTCCACGATTGCAAGAAATTCCATACAAGCAGATTTTACGTACAGCTTTCCAAGACAAGCAGTTTCCTCATGTTGCTGTACATGACTATAAAAATTGGTTTCAATTTGCACAATTTAGCGCCATTCAATTATTCCTAAGTAGAGACACAGGCAAACAAGACATTCTTCCTTAAATATAAGGCACAAAACGAGTGGCCACTCCAAATAGTGATCGACAATGATAAGTGACGGAGCAAATTCGGCACACTTTCCTAGTAACCCGCGGGAGCCACAAGCGACTGGCGAGCTGCGCAGCTGCAATGCGTTGCACCACCAGGCCAAAATTAGCCTAAAAACTGGCCTGGTCTGCTAGCTATTCATCAAAATACTCGAAAATAACCTAATATTAAATGTTTTCGTTAGAAAAAACCGTAAGCTTCTAAGTCCACTGTTTTATCGGGGCCTCACTCCGCAGAGAACAAATTCTGAGGGCTTCATGTTTTGGCGAATTAATTGTGGAACGTCCATGCGCGCTACGTCGGATTGATGTAAAGTTATTCCTTGCTTAGGCCGACGATGCTTGGCCATACTCAACCCGGCTACTATGCTGGAGGAGAATTAATAAGATTTTTTTGTCATAGATGCTTGCTGCTGCTATAGCGATTGGACAGAATTGTTGGAAGTTACGTTATCGAAGAAGGGATAAAGCGCGCCGTTCGTAGTTGGGCAGTGTTGGTCTGTAAAAGAGCGCCCTAAAGAATAAAAAATATAACTCAGTACTCACTGCAGTGAGTGCCAGAAAGCGCATTTTCTCGTCGACGAAATCGTGACGTCACGGACGGACAGACAGACGGACGGACATGAGCACAATAGCGCCTTTTTTCCGTAAATAAGAAAATGCCCTAAACCATAGTCATTGAGTTTTCGTTGCCGTCCTGGCTTCTAGAAAAATTTATTTAAATCTATTTATTGCCATGCTAAACCATTAAATTAAAAATTTCGTATCTACAGTATACTATTTCTTGTTTTTGAATCAATGTTAATATTGTTTTATCTCTTATTTTATATGTATGAACACAATGGACATATTTTCTTCAGTTTTCAAAATCTATTTGGTCTTCGGGCATGAGCAGGTGGTGGTAATTTATAAATTTTCCATTCATTGGAATTCTGAAACACGGAAAACTGGTGAGGCGAAGACGATTTAAATTTAAAAGTCAATTTTTACTTTGGTCGATATGAATTGAATTCAAACAAGTAGCAAACAGATCTATCCTTATAAATTCAAAACAGGGCTTAAACGAGTGTTCGGTGCTGCATGGGTTTATTCTGGTCCCTGTTTAATTTCGGTGCTTTCGGTGTTCGAATTATTAACTGGATTCTTGATGATGGGATTCAGGATGATGAAATTTGGAATAACATGATTTTCCAATTGCAAGGATAATCTATCCCGAGCAACGCCGGGCTAACCTGCTAGTCCTACATATACATCATATATATAATTTTCAGAAATTTTCTACGTAATTTTCACCCATTCTCTAAAATAATTTTCTGAAATTCATTCTAGATTTGAATTTTATTTCTTTATGCGTATTTAAGTATCTCAAACATTCTTCATAAATTTTTAAGACCTTTCGATAAAACCTTTATTGCAATAGATTTCCATAAAATTTTTTGTATGATTATATTACACTTGCGTTACACTTCCACATCATTTAATAATATTTTTTGTGCCTTATGCATTCATTTAACTTGCTTTTTTACTCATTTTGTTTTATTTTTATCATTTTTTTACCTACATATCCTTTCATTTTATGTACCTTTATATAATAGTGTTGAATGTTAGATTTCGCCCCATTTCAGGAATTGAACAGCTACTTTGATCAATGCGCTCTCTACCTTCATAGTCATGCGTTATAAATAGAATGAGAGCATTCAGAGGTTCAGGTGTTATAGAAGGACGCCACGCTAGTTTCCAGTGGTGGGGCCATCATTCTATAAAGAATAGCGTGCCTTCGATTTTAGAGTGACTCTTCCCACTGAAGCCAAGCTGGTTTAAAGATGGAGAGACTCGATTTGTGTTTTTTAAATATTTAATTTATGATAATCGTTCATTCCATTAACAGCTTTTCCCTCAGCAATACGTGAGATCATTTGCTCGATAGTTCTACGTCATTGCGCCAAAGACAAGATTGTCAAGAATTCTCATTATTGAAGTTTAATGGAATATTACCCTGAATTTGCTCAAATTACTTCGAATTGCTTTGAACGAAAGCTTGGCCGATTACACGTTACAAAAGAATATTAGCTATTGTGGACGATATGAGAACAAATGATCCAGTAATAATATATGAGAAAAGAAGGATGTAACATAAAAGGTTGCTTTGAATTTGTTGCTGAAATACATGAGGATTACCTTCTAGGTTGAACAAATAGCCTGGCAAACCCTGCCTATGAATCCTTTCTTGGATTCAGAAAATATTTGCAGAATGAAGTTTGAACAACTAAACTAAATTATACGATGAGACTGAGAAGGTGTAACGAACATCAATAACTCAGTTCTTTTAATGAGGAGCGAGCGCCGTGGTAGAGAGCAGTGGTGGACCACTTCAGCACAAGTGTCTGCGCAGAGCACAGGTGTCCTGCTGACGTCATCAATGGCTTGCAGTCCACAAAATTCGATATATACTTTTAAATTTCGGGCGTTTAATGGATATGATGCTACTTTAAAATTACTCTAGAAGCCACATCTATTTTCAATGAAAAATTAAATTAACTGAAAAAATAATTGAATATCCCACATTCCAGTTAATACTATATTGGCTTATTTTTTAGAGCTTTAATTAACTTAACTTGATTGATAATTAATTTTCAATATAATGATTATAACAAAGCAACTCTTATTTGTATTTTGTGTAAAAGTTTCCTTTTCAATGAGCAATTAAAGTTAACGCTTGCTATTTTTTAAAGATGTATTTTCTATAAATAAACTGGCAATAATGCAGGGCATCGTCTCAGCAATAGTATTCGATGCCCGTAGGATACAACGCGTCACATGATGCTCATAGAGTACCAGGCGTCACATGATGCTCATAGAGTACCAGGCGTCACATGATGCTCATAGAGTACCAGGCGTCACATGATGCCCATAGGCTACCAGGCGTCACATGATGCTCATAGAGTACCAGGCGTCACATGATGCCCATAGGCTACCAGGC
>NW_025940039.1:23597-25085 GCF_000764305.2 Hyalella azteca
TCTACTCGAAAATCAAACTCTTCTTCAGTGTACGAGCCTTTAGACCTGTCTCTTATACACATCTAGATGTGTATAAGAGACAGGAGATCAGTAGCTGCCGTAAAATTATTTTCTACTTTTGAGTCCACATGAAAAACGTGGTCTTTAAAAATTTGTTTTATACATTTTATTTGTCCGTTAAGAAAACGTGGTTTTTAAAAGTTTTTTATTTGTTTTTTTTTTTGTTGATCTCTCCATATTTCCAGGTAATTGGTGATTAGGTATTAAATTTCTGTGGGAAATTTTCCAGTAGATTTTGTCTTGCAGGAGTAAATCAAGAATTAGATCAAATAATAACTTTAATGTTTCACGAAAGTTATCATCAGGTTTCTTCTTCTTAAAGGGATCAGTTTTTGGCAGCAGCTTTTCCTGCAAGAGATTCTCCAGGTTATGAGACTCCTAATGTGATGGAATCCAGAAAATAACAACACCTTCTTCGCAACGCAAGTATAATGGGCACAAAATATATTATAGCTTTCTTAGAAATCTGGAAATATATAAACTTGGATATTTATTATTTTTATGTTGATTTCAAACGTCAATGATGTCAGTGTTATCAGTAACAACACATCATCTTAATAATACTTAGATGCATTTTTTTTACCATTTCTTCATACTGTATATATTCACTTGTGACCATTGGATTTTAACCGAAAGCTACCATCGCAAAGAATGTATTTTATAATCTATTCAAGTGTATCATTGAACTCTTTTGTCCTTTTTAGCGCATTTTCTCATTTATGGAAAAAATGTACTATTGTGCTCGCCATGTCCGTCTGTCTGTCCGTCCGTGACCTCAAGTTTTCGTCGACGAGAAAATGCGCTCTCTGTCACTCACTGCATTGATTACTGAGTTACATTTTTTTGACTGATGCCGAGTGCAGTGCAGAAATGAAGGCCAACTCGTCCTTATACAGCGTATTGTGAACGTGAGTTAAAGAATTTAAAGAAGACGGAAAAGTTCCACCGTGTCAATGCCCGTATGCCTGCGCTAAACGGCATAGATCAATGCTAAAATTTATAACTGGCATCATTCATGCTTCAAATCAATTATTTTTTTTGTGTACGAGCACATATTCCGTTGTTGAAACTCAACACGATATAAACTTGTTTATATGTATTTAGATACATCGAAGAATTTTAAACTTAGGCGTGAATGACTGCATCAGTAGACCAGCATTCAAATTCTTTAACACGGATTAAAACGCAGCTAATTACGTATTGAAATAAATTCATTTTATACAGTAGCAAAATGTTATATAATTGGTTAAAAAATATGTTTTATTGAAGCCCTAAATCTAATTAAGTCCGTCATTACGCGGCACTTAATTTTTCCATTTACAAGGTATTTATGAAATTTCTTTGTTTGGATAAAAAATTGTGAATTTTCAAATTTTAAAACTATACCGCGATATTTCAGAAATTTAGTACTGCCAATATGCCAATTAT
>NW_025940040.1:0-553 GCF_000764305.2 Hyalella azteca
ACCCTGGCCTGGTCTGTGGCTTTTGTGTTGGAGTCACCTGGCTCCGGTCTCCATGCTTCTATTCTCATTACTAAGCCCGCTATTTTACGCTAACTCATGAATCTACTCCATTATAAATTGCTGGAATTTACCTTTTAAAATCTGATTATTGTTGTAACTTTGAAATTTATTTCTTTTCAGAGAGATTATTTCAAAGAAAATATTTTTGGCTGGAGTAATTGTGTAGTAGGACGTCATTAATAACTTTTAAGCTGATTTAATGTTCTATTTCTCTTAATTACTTACTTGATAAGAAATTTTATGAAAAAATCCGAGGTAACTGAGAGTGGCATCAGCAGTGTCAAATTGAGAGATATTAATTTATTCTACTTAGTTGTAATGAGCACACTAAATTCGCTTTAAGTCGTTTAAGGAGATGAAATCATAATGTGACTTGCTGAAAAAATGGTAGACAACTTTTGCCCCGTTATGTCTGGCATTCCTTCGCTATTCTATACTCCTATTAGAGTCTTTGCACTAACTTGTCTCTGAATGGCGCGTATTTGTGCAGTAC
>NW_025940041.1:0-2104 GCF_000764305.2 Hyalella azteca
CTATCAAACAAGTGACATCTAAATAATTCTTTTACAAATTTAATGTACTAGTATAAAATTGAAACATTTTGTCCACAGTCCACTTTTGATCCACCTTAGCATTTATAGTCACTTTAGTCATTCACCTGGAAGAGCACTGTGGGAATGGGAAAGCTTTTCAGCTTGGGTGGAAAGCTTTTTAATAAGTGAACTTCCATTCTTAGAATTCCAGCCTGGAAGTATGGCTACCTACAATAATACAGGCACTCTGGCTGAGTCTTGCACAGCACAAAGGCAGGTCGCAGGATTGGAATTTAGAATATTCCTACTTATTGAAATTTCATTGGTCTAAGGTGACAAAATTTCTATACTTTTATTATTTCTTAGCTTTATTTTGGTTTAAACTTACCTGTATAAATTATTAACTTTAAGAAGTGCAACTGCAAGTTGCAACTCAGTTGCTATGTTACCAGTTACCTCATCAGAGGATCAGCTTCAGCCTTCAGGCATAAACTGTGATTGTGAATTCTTGAAACTAGCTGTCCCTGGCCTGGTGGAAGTATAGTAGCTATTTTTTTTAAACTATCATCAGTTTTTAGATGATTAAATGAATGGGTCTAAGGAGTAAAGTATCCGTTTTTAGATCTGTGAAGATATTGTCACTTGTCAGTGACATCATGAAAAGTAACATGTGGCCTATTTGGCCATTTTGTGGACAAGTCATGAATACAGAAATAGGCCACTGGCCACATCAGGCCTATTCTTCAGCGTTGACTTTGTCAAATTTTGATGGTTTGATATTGTGATCCATAATCCATTGTGCAAAGAGTGGATAAATATTGCAAGATCTTTGGCGACGCTTCAGTTAAAAAAATTTACGCCTTCAGAAGATCTTACCGACACATTTAGATTGAGATTTGGTATTACTTTAGATTAAGTGCATCCAAAAAAGGGCGTTTTTTTTAATTATATGTTTTTTGGGTGTAAATTGAGAATCTGAAATCCATTTTTGGCGGTTGGCATCGGAAATTTTTAATGGAACCTGTTCCTAAATGGACCTAACCTGCAAGGTTTTCATTGATCGGCTAGGTTTTTTCTATGTTTGGAGTCCGTTTGGCAGCCGGAAAAACCTAGCCAATAGGTTTTTTCTATGTTTGGAGTCCGTCCAGCGGCCGGAAAAACCTAGCCAATCAACGAAAACCTCGCAAGTTAGGAACAGGTTCCAATTTCCATTAAAAAATTTCCGATGCCGACTGCCAAAAACAGATTTCAGATTCTTAATCTACACCCCAAAAAACTTATAATTAAAAAAAATGCTCTTTTTTAGATGCACTTAATCTAAAGTATTACCTGAGATTTTTTGCATTTAGTATATTTGTCGGTCTTTGGCCAACTATTTAGAAAAAAGTAAGGTTTCCGGTATGTTGGATGGATCAGGATGCAGTGAAGCTTGTCCAGAAATCACTTGCGATGAGTTCCCGCCAAAAAAATGTAAACAACAAGTTCATGATTTCGTAGTTGCAGTCTCATTAGAGCAGTCAGACTGCATTATCACATGTTCAGTTGACACTTGCTGTACAATCGGACTGTTTTTATGGTAAAATTAGTTATTTGGGGTAACACGTGCATGCAATATTGTAAATAAGTTCGTGGCTTGTAAATAGTTTTTCATTAATCCGCGTAAATGGCTTTTCATTAAAAATTACCTGGCGACTCATCTTGAAAATGGTTAGCGACGCTTTGGGCTTAAAAACCCATATACCATTGGTGATGCTGCTCCCACCCTCTGCACCCTGGATTGTCATAATGTGATGTCATCCTCTGCAGACTGTGATTGGTTGTGGCTTATGGGATTCACTGGGGTTGTGAATTTATGATGCCATCCTCTCTAGACTGTGATTGATTCATTTGGGTATAGGATTATGAATTCATAGTGGCAGACCCAAGATTTTTTAAAATTAGTTCATTTGTAATTACTTCTTTGGACTCCATGATGCAGAATTTGCAAGCAGCATTGCCAAGATATGGATTTTTAGCCCAAAGCGTTGCCAGCCATTTTCAAGATGGGTTGCTGGGTAATTCTTAACAAGATAGTGCTGCAAGCAACTTTGATAGTATATCCTTT
>NW_025940042.1:0-424 GCF_000764305.2 Hyalella azteca
CAGCGTTTAATAGGCCATAGGCCTGTCGCCGATTCTTAACATCGCAGAACATCCACAGCTTGTTGCGGTCTCGAACTCACAACTCACTGATTCAAACTCTGCTGTGCTTAACCGCCCGGCCTCCTCGCCGATTCTGACCAGAAACTGACGCAGAGAGCTGGGATCGAACCCCTGCCTCTCTGCGCCAATCTTGGTACTCTTAACTTTAACCACTAGGCCACCCTGCCTTGATAGGCCACCCTTGAATTAGATAGAATATTGTACATTTTTATGGTAGGAATTTTCACTGGAAATATTCATTATAAGAATGCCTGATAAAATTTCACTCAGCAGCAATCGCACCACTCGAAGCAAAAATCCAGTGATCAGACAAGGGCAAAGAGAGCGCATTACTGACGTGCGTAGCCGGTGGTTGCTCGGGCCG
>NW_025940043.1:0-35830 GCF_000764305.2 Hyalella azteca
AAGAATTCATCGGCAAAACTCATCGATTCCAGCCCTGAGACTTAATAAATAAGCAGATTACGGCGAGAATCGCCTCTGGTGGAACACGCCGTCAACTAATAGAAGATCAAGATCAGTGTACCATGATATCGTGCGACGTGCACATTGGAAATACAGTACCGTGACCGTGCCTCATAGTTATTCTCGAATCTCGTTAGTTACAGACTTACAGGACACGGGCGACCGAGCATCTCTTGGTTTCTTCTCTCAACTTCTCAAGTTCTGTGTGTCGGCGGTTCGTGGTTGGCATTTTGCTGGGAATACAAGAACTCGTTGCTTGTCTTTATCCGAGTTTGCTACCTCGTCGAGGTTGATCTATAGATGCCCCAGCTATACACCTATTTTGGACAGGAATCACCATAAAATTTTAGACTAAATAAAACGTAAAAATGGTCACTACAACTGCTGTGTTTTGGGTAAGTTTTAAGCCTACATATACAAGGCTGCAATGATGCAATCTGCTTGGTCATTGCCAATAATGCCATTAATAGTTAAAATATTTTTTATCCAATGCATATGGCATATTTTTTCAATTATTTTTTTACACAAGCACAACATTGATTGAGGAAGTGACATTGTGACAACATTAATTATTTTGCATTTGGCACATTTTCATTATTACTTACCGTACTTCATACCAAATTACCAAATAGCCATGATACCTGATGATTATGGTAATAGTGTGACTTTGGTTAATGGGCATAATGGGTGCAAAATTAAATTTATTATGAAAAAAATATGCATTTAAAACTACTTTTAAAAGAAAGGACTTCTAAAGAGCAAAGCAGAGAGTTTTTTAGACTCTCCCTTAAGTTCATTTGTGAGTCCTATAATAATAATAATAAGTAGACCAGTGAAGTACTATCCTGGATACCAGCAGTACCTATCATATATAAGAAATTGATTTAAATATTGGGTAAATGAGGAAATTAAAAATGAACTGATTCTAAAAAATTTGTGGTTTGCCACTATGGGACATGGGTACAGTAAAACTAATCATTTATTTTATTTCTTATATATTTTCAATATCGTATGAAAAAAATGTTGTAAATTATTTATTCTGTCAATTGATTCATGCATTATCAATTTGTCTCTAATTATGCAAGTGTGCAAACTTTCAGATCAATTGGACAGGTAGAAGTGTGTTAAATATCAATGATAAGATTTGTAGCCTGTTAAGACAAACTAACAAATAAGAAGTGAAGTTGAAGAGAAGTGTTGCAAAAAGAGAAGTCTTGTCTACCTCTCTATTAAAATCATTTTTTATTTTATGGCATTCATGGGTAATAGTGTTATTCTCATTTCCATATAATTGTTGATGAATTCTCCAAAATATAACAAATATTGTTAGAGATTTAGTAGCTTTGTATGCCAATTTGCCAGATTGTCAATGCTCAATGGCATGTCCATGGATACAGTAATATCACATTAATAATACGGTAATTAATGAATAGGGTAATATAATATCAATAAAGGAAAAACAAGTAAAAATCACAGAAAATGTCATTTATTTTACATCTACATCATCTACAATGAAAGAGGAGGACTTCAAAGTACTGTTAGTAATAGATGAGTACACTCTGCATGCTTCAAACGTTTTAAAATTAACTTTTATAGCAAGTGTCCCGGATTACCCCGTTCCCAGGGGTAAATCGGGATGGTTTTATTTTGCGTCTGGCACCTTACAAATAGCATATGGAATTTTTTTGAAGATGCCATTGGATAGCCCTTGCAAAGAGCTATAAAATGAGCCTAAACTTGTTTCTGAAATGTTTCATGGTAAGAAGTTATTAACAAAAAACGCTCAAAACCATCCCTTTTTACCCCGTTTGATGGTACGTTTTCTTATGTTAACATTTTATTTCTTATATATTCTTAATAAATGAAAAAAAATGTGTAAATTATTTATTCTGTCAATTTATTCATGCATTGTCTCTGACTTTACGCAAGTGTGCAAACTTTAAGATCAATTGAACAGGTAGAAGTGTGTTAAATATTGATTATAAGATTTGTATCAGGCAAACAAACAAGAAGTAAAGTTGAAAACAAGTGTTGCAGAAGTCTTGTCTACCTCTCTATTATAATCATTCTTTATTTTATGGCATTCATGGGTAATAGTGTTATTCTCATTGCCATATAATTGTTGATGAATTCTCCAAAATATAACAAATATTGTTAGAGATTTAGTAGCTTTGTATGCCAATTTGCCAGGGTTGGCATTGATTAAATCAAATTGTTTAAATCATTTGATTTTTTAAAAAATCTTGATTCTTTATTATTTTTTATATTTTTATATATATTCAAATATATTGAGTGGCAGTCTTTAATTTATAGCAAGGTATTGTTATTCATGATTTAGTTAAAATGTACTATGTATGACAAATTGGAATATAAACTTGTTGCCTTTAATGTGTATTAGGTTCCAATGAATTATATGTTTTTGGTACAGTGGCATCAAGTGTTGCAATACCTACATTGTGCATAGCTAGCTAGCAGCTTAGCTAATTCTTATAAGGCTAAGTAGTCTTTAACTAATTATTTGACTATTTGTTATATATTAATTACAATATATGATATAAATGTGTTAGCTAGCTTATACATGGTGAGGCAGAACCAATTGAGCAGTTTTGAGGCAAAATAAAAGATTAATGGAGGTACATAAAGAAGAAAGTTTATTTTCCTCAAGGTTAGCATAACACACCATTTAGAATACTTATGTTTTGAAAACATTATTAGGAAAATGGTGTCCATTAGCTGCATCACACTGTTGGAGTCGTTTTGTTGCAGCTAATGGCCACCATCTTCCAGATATTGTTTTCAAAACAGAAGGACGTATTCTAAATGGTATGTTATCCTAACCTCAAGGAAAATAAACTTTCTTTGTTATGTACCTCCATTACTCTTTTATTTTGACTCAAAGCTGCTCAATCAGTTTTGCCCCACCCTGTATATTGAGAGGTTGAGATTGTATTGACCTTTTAGGCAATTAGAAAGATTTTCCACCCTAATATGAGTACCATAGGTACCTATACTAATTAAAATATTTAATTTCAATTTTTAAATATGTCAATTTAAAACTAGACAAAACAATTACAATTATAAAAATATATATAAAATACTAATTAAATGCAGTGAATGGAAATAAAATGTTTGAATTGTGCATATATTTATTTCAAACAGTGTTAGCTTTTCTCATAACATTAGTCTCCCTTCAAGTTGTTTGAGGTTTGTTTGGTTATCATTCGATTTATGTTTAATATTGGTTCATTTTTCTGAATCAAATGGGAAGTGCAGTCAGTCACTCAGTCTCTACTAGTTGGTGTGTTTAGAGGGTAGAGTCTGGTGGATTTATAGGACATAAAACTCGTAGATCTATTGATAGTGTTGTGCACTGTGCTATCAGCTACCTATCTGTTATGTGACTCTTCAATGTTTAGAAGATCGACATTCCGGAAGTGTTTTTGTATATTGACCTCGGTTAAATGGTCAATAATTAGCTTGTTACCTTGCTCCATACAAACTTTACAAAGCTAATGAATAGACTTATCAATAATTGTTCACCCAAAAATCCCTAAGTGGGAAACACCACCTTGGCCATTATTGAAGGCAATAAGTGCCTTTTTTAGCCATCAATTTTGATCCATATACTGTTATTATTAGTAGGATAATTGCAACATAAAAAATAACATTTCAAAAAGCTGAAAAAATAAAAAAATCTAACTTAGTACTCACTGCAGTGAGTGACAGAGAGTGCATTTTCTTGTCGACGAAAACTTGAGGTCACAGACAGACAGACAGACAGACGGACAGACAGACAGACGGACATGGCAAGCACAATAGTGCATTTTTTCCATAAATGAAAAAATGCGCTAAAAATCATATAAATAAAAAAAATCACCAACCCTGTAATTTACCAGTTTCCACATGTACACTACCGTACATTCTGAGCCTTGACTAGTGACTACCCTCAATAATAGTTAAAATATTAGTTTCATTTCAGCTGATGCCACACTTAACTCACTGCTTAGTGCTTATTGATAAAATCTCAAGCATAGTAACAAACAAGTGAATTCTTAGAGAGGTATCAAATTAAACAGTACTTGTAGCATTTTTGAAAGGCCATCAAATAACTAATCACAGTCTGGAGTGGAACAGTGGATGACATCACAATCTTGACCAATCACAGTATGGGATGAATGACATCATAAGCAATTATTCTGGAAATGGACATGCATCTGCCCAAAAATGACAAACTTCATGCACTATTCTAAAATTTGTGTAGTTTGGCAGAAGCTGTTCTTTAATGCAGGTTTCATTGAAGACATATATTCTAAAATTGCACACACTGCTCAGTGGGTCCATAATCAATCTGGAAAAGGAGACAGAATTTTCTCAAATGCATTGGTAAGAATGGCTGCTTTACAGGCATTTTTTAAAATTTGTAGTCACCTATGTGATGTCTTAGTTAATCATCAGAAATGAAATTTGGTAAAGGCCACAGAAATGGCTGAAATTGCCTGCAGGCTCAGGTATATATTTTTTCTCTCATTCATTCACTTGAAAGTGTTTATTGAAGGCTGGTGCTGACTTTAAACTTGAGGTCTTGAACTTTAAACTTAAGGTCTTTGAGTACTATGTATAATTAAAGATTCTTATATATGTAATTGCATGAAATGAATTACTAGTAAGAATCCCAATGTTTTTGCAGAATTACTAAATTTTTGCAATTAAAGGGATTTATTCAATACAATTTATATATAATTACAAATAAAATCCCAATTTAGTAAAAAAAATATAATTCCTGCAAAAGTTCAATCATTGGTTGGAAAGTAGATAACATTCACATCTGATTATGCTATTTTTAGTGCATTTTCTCATTTATGGAAAAAATGCACTATTGTGTTTGCCATGTCCGTCTGTCCGTCCGTCCATCCGTCCGCCCGACTGTCTGTCCGTCCGTCCGTGACTTCACGTTATTGTTGATGAGAAAATGCGCTCTCTGTCACTCACTGCAGTGAGCACCGAGTTATATTTTTTTATGAATTTGTTGGGAAAAATGATGCTCCTAGGAGTTTAGGCTGGAGAATTTTTCTATTTCAACAAAATCTTATGGCTTTGAAGTCATATGTTTTAAATAATTTTTAAATTGTGCAGCTCTATCATTCAATAGTAGGTACTATAAATAATTTAATGGAAGCCAGGAGATTTCTGGTGTATATTTCATCTTGTGGGAATGGCCTGGCTCCTAAAATGACATTAAATCTGTAGTCATTTCTTAGAGTAGATATTTTCAACACAAGCAAGAAGCTAACAGCCTGCACAGTCCTAACTGAATAAATAATTTACAACATAGGCTAGGAATGGAGATTTTCTGCCAAGACGCTAGAAGGCAATATCACAATAGTCTAAAAAGTATAAATTTGTTATTTGGCTAACATTGTTTCTTGGTATTTAGTAAAAGTTTTATTTCCAATTTCAGAGAAAAATGCGAGACTTGGGTTATGTTGCAGTTGGTGGAGCAGCATGTTTTTGTGGGATTTTATACTACAAAAATGATCCTAAATTTCACAGGTATGTTACTCATCTAGTTATTTCTCACTTAAAATCAATAGGTAGTTAAAGTTGGTCTCATATCATCATTTGTTGCATTTAATTAGTCAAAATGTTGAATTGCCATATCCAAATTCATGTTAATGACATTGTCGTGAGACACTCAATATTTTAGATTTCATCTCAGGTAGAATGTATACTATTTATTAAAAATTCATTCAGTTTGAACAAAAAGGAATCATTTACAGGAATTCATCTGTAATTATTACTCTATTAGTAGATGACAAAATTTCTTGAGTCATCACTTCTGATTACCAATTTTCTCAATCAAAAATTATAAGTTTCAAACAATAACATTCATGGTGAAAATGAATGGTGAATTGGGATCCTTTGCCAACTACATTAATTTGACATTTTGACCCAATAAAAAATAACAATTTCACTGTTTTATTAACAAATAAGCTGCAGTAAAATCACTCCAGCACATGAAGGATGCAAAAAATATTACCTTGTTTTGAATAAATTAACAAGAATACAGGTATCATGCTTAAAATGTTAACAGGATTGTCACAGTACCACTGCTGCATGCAATGGATCCTGAGCGAAGTCATCGTCTGTCAATATTGGCTCTGAAATATAAGCTGCTTCCAAAACGACAGGACACTCCACACCCAAGTTTGGTAAGATTGAATATGCCTGTCAGGCTGTCATTTAATTGTGTTATGAAAGTTTCATGTTGGTATGATTAATTTCAGGGAGAGTTACTATCTGCTTGGCAAAAAGAGATGATAATAATAATAAATAAATTACAAACTCCACACCCAAGTTTGGTAAGATTGAATACTATGCCTGTCAGGCTGTCATAAAATTGTGTTATAAAAGTTTATTGTTGGTATGATAAATTTCAGGGAGAGTTACTATCTGCTTGGCAAAAAAGATAATAATAATAATAATAAAATTCAAATGAATTAATTAATTTGGATTTTGCCAAAAATTTGAAGCTGATTTGTATTTTCACTAATGTAGATTATTTGCATAAATTATGTTGAATTAAAATCAACTAAGAGTATTTTATATTTCTGCTACTTTTTGTTTTATGTATTGGAAGTTTTTACCAAATTTTTAATTTAGTTATTAAACAGTAAAGAGTACCTAATTAATCAATGAATTTTTAAAACAAAACTCAGCATCAAGATAGGGTAATGCTTATAAACTATTCCAAATGCATATGTATTTTGAGAGCTTATATATATATAGTAGATTAAAGATCATACAACATATGTGCACATTTATAACACAAAAGTTTGTATGTCCTACCAGGTGCAAGATAATAATCATTATTGTGCTGGTCCATGAACTTAATTAGTATATTATTGCAGCACCTCTTTATAATTTGATGTAACATATGATTAATCTTGATTTTGAGATTTTGTTCTTCAATCACTGTATTTGTAATGAATGCTAAAATGTATTTACTACATGATAAACGCCTCTACTTGCCAATCTACATAACTTGCAGTAAGTAAGATCAACATAACACTCAGCTTTGAAACTCAATTTGCAGAGAACAAAAATCCTGGGCATGGATTGCAGCTCACCGATTGGCTTGGCTGCTGGCTATGATAAAGACGGTGAAGCGGTCGAAGGATTATTCAGGCTGGGTTTTGGCTTTGTTGAGATTGGGTCAGTGACACCGAAACCTCAGCCAGGCAATCCTGGGCCTCGCGTTTTTCGGCTCTCAGAGGATGAAGCAGTCATAAACAGGCTAGTGCATTGAATTTTTTAATTCATATGCACAAGAACTATTCTCATTCTTTTAATACTGTTCGTGTAAATTTAAGGCATAAAATAGTGGAGTTTAGGTATATTGCTGGCCAATAATATAACTCCATCTGTAGGGTTTGAGGTACTTCAGATAAATCAATCTTTGTTGAACTAGTTATCAGATACGTAACTAAGAACTTGACCTTTTTGCATGCATCTAAGCCTCAAAATTTGTGAATTTATAACATTGAGCACCTATTTAAAAAACTACTGATGTAAATTTTACCTGATACCTCTCCTAATAATCTATCACTTATATTGTTATTTGTTCTTTTTCTGTGCAAAAAAAATCCAGAATTGTAACGGAGTTAACACTTTACAAAAGAAAAGACAGTTTACAAAACAAATAAATGTGAGGCAGAAACCAAGACGGTTTCTCATCACAGTGCCCGGTGCTAGATACAGTCTCCCAGAACAGTTATTCATTGCATATCTAATACAACCTTTAACTTGATAGATACGGCTTTAACAGTCGCGGCCACGCTGAGGTGTACGAGAACTTGAGCTCCCTACCACCACCAGGCCAACGTAACGCCCCTGTGGGCATCAACCTCGGCAAGAATAAGTACTCTACGGACCACGTCGCCGACTATAAGGAAGGGGTCAGATTGCTGGCGCCCCTGGCTGACTATCTAGTCATTAATGTCTCTAGGTGATGATCAGATACTTCTGTTTTAATTCGTAGATAATAAATTCAGTGCGACACATGTGGCTACTTAGATATGAATTAATAATGATTAGTATCTCGATGTTTTAGTGATCGATATGAAATATCAATTATAATCTCTATAATTTAGTAATGGACATATCAAAATTTCCAAGTGAAATGCATATACTTTTTCAGGGACGAAAAATACCTGCGAGATTTTCGTTGATCGGCTAGGATTTTTCTATGTTTGGAGTCCGTCCGGCGGCCGGAAAAACCTAGCTTCCCAGGTTAGGTCCAGTTAGGAACAGGTTCCATTAAAAATTTCCGATGCCGACCGCAAAGAACGGATTTCAGATTCTTAATCTACACCCCAAAAAACATATAATTAAAAAAACACCCTTTTTTGGATGCACTTAATCTAAAGTATTACCTAATACTTTATGAATATGTTGTTCTTGTTAGTACTATGTAGTGCTATTTGCGTGTTATAATAATTTGTTATCTTATCAGTCCCAACACCCCTGGCCTGCGCGGCCTACAAGCTGGCGGTGCTCTGGCCGAGTTACTGGACGGCGTTCAACTTGAACTCGCAGAGCACGTGAAGCGTCACCCACAACAACGCAGACCTCCGCTTCTTGTTAAGATAGCCCCAGACCTCAGCGAGAACGAGCTCAGAAACATCTGTTCTGTGCCTGTCTCTTATACACANGAAACATCTGTTCTGTGCTCATCAATAAAAAAGTGAGAGTTTTCAATACGGTAGAAGAAATATTGAGGGAACTTGATGTCATTATACTATAGATAACTAATAATGAGAGAACTTATTGCCCCATATTCATGGTGATATGGTAGATGTGTTAATAATTGATTACTATACTAACTTCATTATTGTACAAAATCGTTTGCACTGTCCACCGAGTACCTACTTCACTTCATAATATAATGTAATATAATGTAGGTAAATCGAAATAATGAGGAAATTTATTATTATATTATAGGTATCTAATAATGAGAGAACTTGTCACCCTAGATTCATGGTGATATGGTAGACGTGTTAATAGTTGATTATACAACTTCATTATTCATGCCATATTGAACACTAGATGTTCACACGATTTATGACAAAACTGTGTCTATGCAAACCAATCTTCAAATTTTTAGAATACGCCAATGCCCCTGCTTGATCATTCTTAGACGAATCGTTGCATCTATTTCATTCAAAATATTTAACTCTAAAAATTTTTTGACAGGGAACGTAGCCAGTAGTTAAAATTATATTTTATTGTATGAAAAATTGCGCATATAAAATTATGCTCATTTGAATGATAGCTTAATCATTAAAATCACTTGTTTGCTTAAATCGCAAGTTAACCAGGAATTCTTCTGAACTGAATTTTGTGAACTGACGATGGAGCTGCACTCCGAAACGTTTTCTCTTATAAAGATACATGGTGAATTTTTGTGGTATTGATTCTGCTTTTAAATTCCTGGATAGCTTAATCATTTTTAGAATTATTGCCCGACCTTAAATGCCGAAAAAAAATAACCAGTATGAAATTTTTTGACAAAATTGATCTTTTATTGAAGGTTGATGGCATCATAGTGGGCAACACGACGGTAACGCGGCCGTCGACGCTTCGTAGTTCACACAAGCACGAAGTTGGTGGCCTGAGCGGCAAGCCTTTGGAGGAAAGAGCTACTAACGTCATCAGGACTGTAGCTACTATCACGAAAGGTTGATTATGTTCTGATGAATATATAAATACGAAGGCCGGGTCATTCATTAATAAGACGTACGCTTCACTGAATTAATTTGTACATACAATACGTATACGTATTTCATAACCGAAAGTCGAAACTATGCAAAAGGGATTGATTATCGCCACTCGTATAGTGACATTTTAATTAAAAATATTCTAACTACGGCCTTTAGTTGTACGTTGTAGATAAATGTTCCTCATGTATTCTAGTCTCGGTTTTAAAAGGGCTAACGATATTAAACTAACATTGGTTACGAGTTTTTTTCGCCGTTAGATCAACGTCAGATGACTGGTGGCCGGTGGGTAGCTTTTTAGTAAAAAAGTAGCATAATTTTTCATATATTCCAGCTTGTCTTTAGTTGCTAAAACTATATAATTTACAATTAAAAATAAATCCCATAAATTCAGATTATTTCACAATATAAACTTGTGCAGGAGAGCTTCCGATCATCGGGTGTGGCGGCATTTGCGACGGTGCGGGCGTGTACGCCAAACTGCGGTCGGGGGCGAGCGCCGTGCAGCTCTACACGGCGCTCGTGTACGGCGGCCCTACCCTCGTGGCGGAGATAGAAGATCAGCTGCTGCATCTCATGACGTCAGTAAAAGTACTTTGAATTATTCAAATTATATCGGATTGCATAGGTTTAACTGTAGCCACACACTGTGCGATTATGACGTCAGTAAAATTACTATGAATTATTGAAATTATATTGGACTACACAGGTTCAACTGTAGCTACACTCGGTACGACTATAACGTCGTAAAATTATATGCGTCTGTTATATGAAGCCAGTCATGTAGCTGCTGCTGCAGACGACGAAGAGTAGTCGCTGACTATGAGGAATAGCTAATAATTTTAATATTTCCCTTCTAAATAAATGTCCAATAATTCCAAACTGAAATGGAGCTTCCACTACTGCATGTAATTAATGGTTCATCATCTAATCTAATTATTGCTGACCGACTCAGATTCACAGAGTCATTACCGTGAGCTAATTTAATCGTTTTAAGCTAACATTAATTTGCCGCTGCGAAGGTTGAGATCAGTTTCGAATCACTTCAAAAATTTATGGTCTAATTACGCATTTCCAAATCGTCACGGGAAACATGAATGCGCAGCAAAGTTTCTATCATGCATGAAAACCCACAGGCAAGGTTCACTGCAAGCGAAATTTAACTGTTATCGTTACGAAAAGTCTTAGTGAAATTCTAAATTAATTATTGATTGGTGTCATTTCATCGTCCTTCACTTTTCTGGACAGATGCCATGATACTGACGTGGGATGCCTAAAGACTTCTAAATTTTTCTTACGACTAGCCTTATTTTTCTATCATTTTTTGAAGAATTAGGTTTGTTGACATTTACTAGCATCCATGTGAAGATCGTTTGGCGGCACTGCCGCTCACTACTTAGTACTCACCAACCAAGAGCCTCTTTTAACTCGGCGCCAACATTGACAAATCTAATCTTGCCTCTGATTAACGGTCAATCCTTCAGGAAGTAACCTTGCTTAAATTGTGGTCGTAAATTTACAATTAGTTTTGAATTCTGAGAATTTGTTTAGAGACAATTTTAGCTTCATGCGATACCTATTTATCGGACACTTTTTTCAGAGTTTCTTAGTTCATGATTAAAACGAACACACATTTGAGATACGTTTCATCTAGACTTCCTTTTGAATTTGGTTCAATGAAAAGCTCACCGCCACAGACTAGCTTGGTGCTAAACTATGGACACTTATAATAATATTATTATGGATACTCCTATATGTGATATATATTTTATATATATATTATAGACACTTTTATATGTGAATTGTAACGCTTGACTGCCCGAATGACTTTTGACTTTCAAACTAACTTTCTTTGCAGACGGAACAACCGTACTATCTTTCAAGGACTCACAAACTACTGTAATTCTGAATTGCGACATCGAAGTCATGAATTATAGTTCAACTATTTGACAAAACAAGAGCAATAAATAGTGCCTGTATACATAACTACAATCAGCTTCATAAAGAAGAGATACAATAGTTAAGGTCATCAACGAAGAAATATAGTTAGATTTCAAAATACTATATAGTTCCTCTGTATCTACCAATGTAACGTTATTGAATAACTCTCAAAATAGAATACGCATTCTAGCAGAAGCTCATGATGAACAAAGCTAGATTTCAGGTAAAATTCACCATGAGTTAGAAAGATTCTTGCTTTACCTTAATCGGTACCGGTATTTGCGCAAATCGATCTCGACGTAAATAAAAAAATGTTCAAGTTTTGACTGAATTTTTTAGCAGGGAGAAGTTGAAGAAGTCTTGATAGGTTGATTGAATTCAAGGCAAACCATTCCATCTTGGAATTCGACTTCAGTGTCCCCATCTTTACATTCCGTATTCAGAAGACTAAATAGATGGCTAATGAGTAGATACGGTTATCATAAGATGATTAAATTTAATCTTTACTTACTAGTTTTTCATGAATGGTCCACAAACTTCATTTTTGTACTGGTGTTTTCAGTCGCCAACGCGTTTACTAGAAAGCCCAGCTAAGGAACACTCGTCGTCTCGCGTTAGCACATCCACTCCTCACAACAGTCGTAGTGATACTGACGTGCTCTGCTCTGATACTTCTTCATTTTGCCAGTTAACCTAACAACTACTAAACTTTTCCTTCATTAATTCCTGTGAATTTCGGTTCATTCATTTCTTACGTATTCAAATAAATTGCTTCTTTTCTCACACAGACGGGATGGCTTCTCAAGCGTGTCTGATGTCATCGGCGCCGACTTGAAGGAGAAGGAACAACGTCATGTGCTCCAATAATAAAAAAATTACATCTTTACCTGCCGTCGTAATTTCTGCAATAATTGAGTGGAACAACCCTGTCTGAGCCTCGGCAATTAGGGACGTTCAACAGAACTGTTCCACTGTCGCTTCTTAACACTTCCGCTGTCAAAGTTATGGAAAGATTGTGTTCCAAAGGCCGGATGTGAATCAAGTCACAAAAAATTCAAGAATCTGCAACAGGCCATGGGTCTATTTCTTCAGTGCCGACAGTTCTATTCTATTCACTTTTATTCTATAATGCCAGGAACGCTAACGGGGGCGTGTATGTTTTTGGACTGGAAGCGCTAGGATGTTACCAACCTTTTAGTGTACCAACAACGTAATTTAGTTGTTATAATTGAACCACTTTATAGGGGCTCGTCTGTCATTTATCACAGGCTCAAGTTGTGCTTGGTCTCTAAAATAACACATCAAAGCAGCGCTGTGAGTTCATCGCTTAGTTATAGGTCCAATAAATGACAATTTATTGACTTAGTTTTAACTTATTAACCCAATGCATTTATTACATGACTTTACATCATATTGAACAGCGATTAGATTTATCGAGATAATTGATTTATATCAATTATTGATTAGATTTTTGGAACCGCGTGTTAGCAAACGTCGTCCATAGCAAAAGGCCAAAGTGATTTCTAGTTCTATATTTCATATAGAAATGATTACTTCATCTTATATTTCACTGAAGATTTTTCTTATCCAGCACTCATTATGCCTTATCGTGTCAGCTAGATCTGTTACGCTAGAGAAGTGTTATTTAGGTTTCTCTATCAGCCAGAAAATGTCAGATAATAAAGGTTACCTAATTAAAGTCAAAAGTTACTTTAGTGGCCAAATGTTCACGAGCGCTTCAGCTATTTAGCTGTCTCGCAGCGGAAGTCAAGATGAACATCACCAAAGATGTGGAAGGTCTCAGTTATAGAAAGATTCTCAAATCAAAAATTGTTCGTCACCCACAAGCGGCAGAAGGTCTCAATTGTCGAGCCCGCTGAAGCTGGCTCATAGTTGGCATCTCAAAGAGAGGAAGTGACAAGGAGGGACAGGTGACAAAAACTGACAAGCAACAGAAACTAAGACACTCGTACAAGAAGTCGCTTACACGAGACGTCGGTCGACCGCACGAGAGAGACAGTAAAGGGGAATGTAAGGGATCCCACCTACATAATAACTTAATGTAAATAATCCTACCTACATAATAACTTAATGTAAATAATCCTACCTACATAATAACTTAACCCCACAACTGAAACCTGCAGTCAGACACCGCGAGCTCAGCGGTGGGGCGTTCTCAGGAACAATCACTCTAGGTGAGCAAAATCCCATAGGACTTCAGACGAGCACGGGCACACGTCAGTAGTCCCTCTTGAGGGGTTAAAAGATACACGTTTAATTTTTCATTACTATTGTGATGTACAAACATTAGTGTAAAACTGTACAATAGAAGGCACGATGGTAGTAAAGACATGAGATGAAAACTATGGAATTCAACTCTCTGCACGTGGTGACAATTCACAAGGTGGACTAGAGAAATTATTTTACAGAGAAGTCAAACTAGTAAGCGAGTGTTTTAATCCTTTTACCATTTCATGACGAAAGTCCTGTCAAGAAAGAATTCCATTACATTTGAACGTGGACGTGAGAAAATTATGACACGGGTGCAGTCTAACCATTAAACTTTTTGAAGCAATCAAGGAAAATTACAAATTGGCCGCAACGTGAAATACCATATTACGATCTATTTAAAAAAATTCATCCTGTACTATAATAAAAGCTACATTTTATTTACAGCAAAACATGAACGTTTCAACGACAAAGGGAATAAATTCCCAGTTTACATTCGTTCCACTTGCGATTAAGTAACGTCGCGTCATCTCTCGCAAACAGGCTTAATGTTAATATACTATCAATTACTGCAGCAAGTTTAGAGAGCAGTCAAGATTGAAAATACAAACTCTATTAGCAGAGCGAGTTCGCTCATACTTAATAATAAGTTTCCCATTTAACATTAGGCAGAAAAATCCTTAGTCTTCCAGTAACATAGACTATAGCATCCAACGCATGTCTAGCACAAGAGCAAGGGGAAAATGAATTCAAAAATTACTCAGGCAACAACAAAGTATTATGAATATGGTTTGATGGCTCAAGCATAAGTAACAAGGCAGAGGCTCGACCATCAAAAATTATTCATCAGCAATCCGGGCGGAAGGTCTCAGCTTGCCTTTATCGAAAAATATATTGCTTACAAGAGACGCCTCCACATAGCAGTTGAAGAAAGAGAGATAGTCCTGTCTACATAGTAACTCAAAATTGAACACCTCAGTTGTTCGAGCAGCGTGAAAAATAACTACAGGCAATTATTTACTCAACTGACGCAATCATTTACTTTATTTACCGAAGATTTACTTAACTAAGATCTTCAGCCGCGGTTTGCTTGAGCAGTCTATCAGGCCGGTGTAAATATAGGTACTCTCGCCCAAAGAAAAAAAAAACTCTTTAAAAGAAATATTCCATAAGGTTACTGCTTAGCAACAAAGAATCTGGTCAAACATAATGTAAATTTCCGTGCTGTGGATAAACAATTTGTTGTAATCATGTGGTCCTTATATTAAAGCGTTAACAAGCATTATATCCCAAATATAATATATTTTAAAGATATGTTTTTCCCCAGCTCGTTGATTTACGGGCTAAGCTTATAGTGGGCTTCGAACACAATCCTTGGAAACACAAAGGACAAAATTACTGAACATTTTCATGGCATTAACATCGAAAGATGTCCCCTCTCGAATGTATGCTCACGGGCCTCAACATAAAAACAAAATTAGGAAATCAAATTTCTTACATTAGATGAATCAGGGATTAGAAAAATTTCAACACTCAGCTCCCCTATGTTCAAAATACGAGAATTGTACAGAAAAATAAAAAAGTAATAGGAAATTTTGCGGGCATAAGTGGGGTGATAATTAAAAAAAGCGAGAAAAAAAAATCCCAGGTATGGAGGAAGAAGATAATCGTTCTACTGACTAACCTGGACAGATAAAATCTTAATGAAAAGGAAGTGTTAATGGATAAAGAAACAGAAAAACAGTTTTTTCCCAGATACAAGTTCTGATCAGATGAAAATTCTTCCGTTGGAGAATGATTTAAATTGCGTTCAAATATTTATTCTTCAGAAGCCACGGGTATAAGAACTTTTTAACATCTCCAACATCTTTGATGCAATTACATGAAAAAAAAAAAACTTGGGGAAACCGTTACTCTGAAGAGTTGGCTTGTGGCCAGTGATAAGGACCGCGATTATACCGAATCAGGAGTGCAAGAAGACTTTTCTTCTAACAACTGTCTTATTTATCTTATACCTGTCGTCTTTTAACAACTGACTAGTAACAGGGACGAGTTAGACACAAGTTTTGCGGGTGTAAATGAAAAATACGAACATAAAGGCTTTCCTGTAGACCTCGGAGTCTTTGAAGAGCTGGCCCCTGACAGGGACAAATACGGCACAAATATCGCGCGATTAAATATTCACGCGACCAAGAAGGATTTCTTAAGGAAATACGTATACGTCTTTGGAGAGCTGGCCACTGACAGGGGCAAATAAGGCACAAATATCGCGCGAATAAGGATTCACGCGACCAAGAAGGATTTCTTAAGGAAGTCTGCGTCTTTGAAGAGCTGGCCACTGACCGGGGCAAATAAGGCACAAATATCGCGCGAATAAGAATTCAGGCGACCAAGAAGGATTTCTTAAGGAAGTCTGCGTCTTTGAAGAGCTGGCCACTGACAGGGACGACTTTGTTCCTGCGCTGCGCGTCAGTGTAGAGCGACATCCATGCCTCGTCCCTGGCGGCGAGGTAGCTAATGGAGCCCACGATCACGAGGCTTAGACGAGCGCGCGTCAGCGCCACGTTCAGCCGCTGCTGCTGGCTCAAGAATCCGATGCTTGAGCTTGCGTTGCCACCGCGCACGCACGACAGAAGGATCAAGTCTTTCTCTTGGCCCTGAAATAGTAAATAGTTTTTAACCCTACAGTAGTCGCATGCAAAAAATGACCAGATTGGTCGACTTAATAGTGGGTTTCGTTTTGGTGATTTTTTTAGGCATGCATTAAATATGTAATCCACGCCACCACTGTACGGTTAAAGAAGCCCAAAATTATTTTTATTGCGGAAGCAGCGTGCTCATATATCTATTAAGCAACGTTAACAGCAAATCGGAGCGTGATTTAACATTAAATTCTCCTTTCTAACCAGCTAACATGGGGTGAAACGGTTCGCGACCGTCATATGATTCCTCATAAAATGACGAACTGGGAAAGTCATCTACAATACAAATATGTTCAAATTTCAAATGACGCATGGAATAATTGAAACGGTATGGGCTATGAGTAACAAAAAAAAATCCATGGTTCGGAGTGAAAAATGAAGAAGTCAGGTAAATTCAATGGATAATCAAGGCAGCTTCAAAGTATATTTGACTACTGTTGACCTGCACAAATAGCAGTGAATAAACTGTCAACAAGTCTTTGACAACGCTCACCAGTAATTATTTACGGTCCTCAACCAAGGTCTTACCTGAAAGCCATCGATGGTGTTGACGACGATGTTAAGTTTAGAAGAGAAGAAGCTCAGGCTGCGCTCCAAGCAGTGCTTTTGACTTTGGTAAGGAGTGATCACACCGATCTGAAACCCCACGCTTAATATTGAGATACGATTCATATGGATACACGTTAAATATTGACACATCATTCATATTGAGATATGATGCATTTGTAAATACACTTTTATCGAGACATAATTCGCAGTGTTACGTGTTTAATATTGATCCATGCTTCACATAGAACGACGATTCATATTGACATCCGCGGAAAACACGCAACACAAACGTGCAACAAAGTAACCTACTCAATGTAACCAAATTTAAAACGGAGAGGATTTTATCAATAATAGTAAATTTATAATTAAATATTATACGTTTGTCAATAATATTAAATAACGCGCATCAATATTTGTCATAAAAAAGTTCCAGGAGCAGCGCAAAAATTTGAGGCCTAGAAAAAACTCTTTTTGGCTAATTTTTCGATCCCGAAGATTGGAATGATGATCGTATATTGTTTGGAGAAATTATAATAAAAATTTTGGTTTATCTTCATTCTTGAAAATAAATTGCACAAAAAATGAAACCTTCCTATAACAGAGATTCGGCAAACTCAAAGCCAGCCAAAGAAAAACTTTATACAGGGAAGTATTCACTCGCTGAGCCACCATTGGTAAATTGTTATAGTTAGCAATCATATCTCTTTTGCGTATCGAGTTGTGAAATAAAACACTATCTTAAGCGTGTGTATTTTTTTTCGAGTGGAGTACCTTTTTATCCTTAAGCAGCTGCAGGACGGACTGCAATAAAGTAGAGATAAGCTCCGCTTCTCCTGAGTTGCGTAAATCTCCAGGCATTTGTCCAGTCTCTTCATGGCCGTCCTGAATTGCAAGAAATTAAATACTTAGTGAAACAAGATTCTGAAATAAGCAAATTGAGCAAAGAAAAGGCAGAGAATTTTAAGAATTAAATCATACTAGCATTTCGCAATCGTATTATTACAGACAATATATTATTCTATAAAAATTCCATGAAACGTAATGAAACTTTGGAAGAAGCAGTTGTTCAACGGCCAATTACACAAGGAAATACGTCAAAGTATTGTCGTGATGATGAAAAATTAAATCATTTTTAACATAAGCCTAAAGTTCCGTAAATGATTGTTAAAACATACAAAATATAAATATTTCTCCCCATCGTCAAAACTATAAATTTTTTTTTTTTAAATAAGGCCTCCCACACTCACCATTCCAACAAAAAGGAATTAATTTTATTAATTAAAAACAGGGAATGGTTTCATGTCAAGCAAAAGAATAACGAGTACACTAGCAGTAGAAAGACGTGCCAATAATAAAATTGCTGCGTCAGCATGAACGAGAAGAGAGAATGGGGGCAACGTCCGTGCAAGGCTACAGAGCACACAACAAGCACTTAGAGAGCTCTTAGACACCACACAACCTTCCCACGTGGATGCTCAGTTAACACTCAACTATAAATAGTTGAGTGTTACTAACAAGTGTTGAACTAACTATATAAACTATAAATAATTTTGAAATAACAATGCTGCGTTAGTATAGAAACCCGAAGGCATGATTATAAAGTGCCTAAACTGACGAAGGTAAGTCGGTGTCATTAGGTAAGATCATAGTGTCTAAACTCATGAAGGTAAGTCGGTGTCATTTGTTAAGATCATAGTGTCTGAACTCTTGAAGGTAAGTCGGCGTCATTAGGTAAGATCATAGTGTCTAAACTCTTGAAGGTAAGTCGGCGTCATTAGGTAAGATCATAGTGTCTAAACTCTTGAAGGTAAGTCGGTGTCATTAGGTAAGATCATTGGGTCTAAACTCATGAAGGTGAGTCGGTGTCATTAGGTAAGATCATTGGGTCTAAACTCATGAAGGTAAGTCGGTGTCATTTGTTAAGATCACAGTGTCTAAACTCATGAAGGTAAGTCGGCATCATTAGGTAAGATCATTGGGTCTAAACTCATGAAGGTGAGTCGGTGTCATTAGGTAAGATCATTGGGTCTAAACTCATGAAGGTAAGTCGGTGACATTAGGTAAGATCATTGTGTCTAAACTCATGAAGGTAAGTCGGTGACATTAGGTAAGATCACAGTGTTTAAACTCATGAAGGCAAGTGGGGTCATTAGGTAAGATCACAGTGTCTAAACTCATGAAGGTAAGTCGGTGTCATTAGGTAAGATCATAGTGTCTAAACTCATGAAGGTAAGTCGGTGTCATTAGGTAAGATCATAGTTTCTATACTGACGAGGATGTCGAAGACGACGTAAGGCGAGAAGTCAGAGCGGTTGGTGGTCTCCAGAGTGGGTTCAGATTTCAGCTCCCCCTTGTAGAAGTAATGGCTCGGGAACGTGGCTATGGTCGGGTGCATGCGGTACTGGATCGTCAGACTGTAAATAAAAAAATCACAATTGATTAATTCTTGTAAATAGTAAAGAATGGAAACTCAAGTCTGGAAAAAATTACTTTTTACGGCTGTGAGCTGCAGCACTAGGCCTCAAAACCGTACGAGAAAGGAAATGGTTAACCTACATCTGAAATAGTGAACCTATATTTCAAAAAAGGACGGGAATGAGAAACGTACCTACTATATACAGTGCAGTAATACACGCTAAACCGTCAATAATGTAAGGAAAGAGAAGTACAAATATACAGCACAAACAAAATTACTGAAAAGTGCAAAGTGACCCAAGACCTTGAATAATTTAAAATTGTATAATATGGAACACTTTAAGACCAACCTGTGCACTAGATGCGGTTTGTTCTCCTCGGTAGCGATGTGGTGGTATATTCTTTCAAACAGCGACTGCTTCATGTTCTTGTCTTGAGCTAGCTGGGAGAGCACCGTGGGCGGGAGCTGAAGATGATCTCCAGCTAGAACTAACTTGCGCACCCCCGTAAGCAGCGGCAGCCATGTCCATGACTCCGTGCACTGACCAGCCTCATCAATGATGCACACTGACACTTCGTTGGCTAGAATTTTGGAGACCGTATCGTTACAGCAGCTACCCAGGGTGCTCGTAATGACGTCGGCTGCAAGCAAAACTTCTCGCTGCACAGCATTTCTTTGCTCGGCGAGTTGAGACGGCGTTAAATGTTGGCGACAGTCTTTTTCGAACTGGGCTCTTCGCTTTACCAGCTCAACGACTCGGTCCTGACATTTCTGCTTCTTCGCGGGGTCTGTTTCCTCCATCATTTCGGACCTGGCTATTGACAACGTACGAGTCATGCGTAGGAGTTCAGCTCTTGATTTCTCGTCAGGAGTAGAAAGAACTTTTTGTAGGCGTTTTTCTACTAAAGACTCGAATGAAAGTCTTTGAACGACATTGTCGTCGCACTGACGCCCAGGGAAGCCATTACGAACAACATTTAGATGTATGCCTAAATGGGAGAGGAAGACAAGACGTCGAGTGAGTTCGTCGACTGCAGCGTTGGACGGAGCGCACAGCAGGATGCGACTTCGAAGGCTGCTATCCTTCGCAGATCGGTGTAGTTGGGCTACAAGAGCCACGAGCGTACGTGTCTTGCCGGTACCAGGAGGACCGTGGATAAGGGATATTCGTGGAGCACCATCACTGAGAACGCACGAAGACACTAACGAAACAGCTTGAAGCTGAGAGAAATTTAAAGGCATCTCAGGAACCAAGTAATCCCGTTTAATTGGCGGAGGCATGACGCACTGTATTCCAGGTTTCAAGACATACTGACCGAGAGGACTGTTAGGCAGCCCCGTGAGTCCATCCCAAATTCGGATGGAAGGCTTCAAATACGAAACATTGCAGACATTTATTACCGAGTCTTGAACTATCTTGGTAGCTAATCCTTTGGAGGCAAGCACAGTCAAAACTAAAGTTGCTGTGGCATCCGGCACAGCATCTCTAAGGGCTTTACTGAAATTTGTTCTTGAGTGCCGCATGTGTTCAGAGACGTACGCAAATAGAATTGTACTACGGTTCTCTATAGGCACCCTGATTGCAACGAGGGAACCAGTGCGTGGATGCAGGCCCTGCCGTTCTTGTACATGATTGATGGGTGTCACAAGCTTAATAAGAGTGAAGTTGTAACCTTCACATCGGGCGTTTTGTTTACGTATAGCCGGTGCAGGGTTGTAGTTCAACCTGATCACGTCAACTTCGCACTTGAACCAAACCACGGTCTGATGAAACTTCAACCAGTCCCTGTAAATATGCTCCCAAACTTCGTAGAAGAGCAACACGCTGAAAACCTCATGGTAATCTTTGAAGGAGTCGTACAGGATGAGGGTGGGGAAAACCAAACCTTTGTTACTCAGCAGAGGAGGAGGTTTTGCGTTCGTGCCTTTTTGTCGATTGCTGTCATACTGTTTTAACCAGTCATAATTCCATGAGCAGACTTTGTGCACAAAATAGTAGGTGTTAAGGTAGAATCGGTCAACATTTGTGGACATGGCGTTTGGGAAAGAATTAGAGTTTGGTATAGCTTCCGGATTTTGGTAAAGTTCTCTGTGCTTGACGCAGTTGGGACCAAGTTTTTCTTTATCTAGTCGCGGTGCGATTATTCTTACCCGTTCTAGGCACTCCTTCTTAACGGGAAATGAGATATGACCTCGATTGGATTTAGTATAGGGCTTTTTCAGAATGCCACCAGACGGAAGAGGCAAAAAATTACTGCTGACCGATGATTTCATCGATTCTAAATCAACGGCTTCTTCACTCCTCCCTTCCTCTCTATTGCAATCTTCATTCGCTGGAGCAACGGAACTGTCTTGCATTGATTTTGGTACAATTGTATTTTCTCCAGAATCTTTAGAATTTAAAATTTCGATTTGGCTTTCCTCTACAGTGACCGACTTTAATTTCTCCATCAAGTCGATCACACCATCTGAAGTGGAACATGCAACGTTATTTTCACCAGCCATATCAGCATTTTCGTTAGTTTGCCCAACGTCTCTGAAAACATTTGACTTCTTGGGTTTTGCTCTACTTTTCGTCTTCTGCTCGGGAGCGATCTCAGGAGACGGAAACAAATTAACTTCTGTTAATTTCTGACTCCTGTTCTTGCGAGTAAATTTAGCAGCAACTGTAGGAGGCTTGACAGCAACAGAGCTCTTCTTCACGACAGAGATGTTTTCATCAGCACGGAAAACGTTGAAATCGTAACGATGATCTTTGCTACAATGAGCGACAGACGAATTGCTAACATTAGCAGTATTAATGCTTTGTGCAGTTCGATTGTTCTCTATTTGTTCTGATTTTTTGACACTACTCGTGGCCCTGTGCTTCACACCAGTGCTCATTGACATGCCGGCAGTGTACGCTTTGACTTTATAATTCTTTGCAAACTTGTCTCGAAGACCTTCAGACGAGTTCCGTCTCTTTCTCGGACTAGAGAATTTAGATTTCTTTGGAGCACTTCTAGGAATTTTATCGCGTTCCATGACCTTATGGGCTGGTCTAGTAGCATTGTTATGTTTTGAGGATTTTAGTGGAATAATGGGACTAGTGAGCTTCATACTACGTTCCGTACCAGACTTGGCTCGAGCTTTCTCGACAATTTGCAACAACCCATCCTGGTCGACGGCCTGGACCAGGATGGACCTGGATGAGCCTGGAGCGTCTCGAGGTATATTGGCTTTGAAATGTTTAGATTTGGGTACAACATGAACAAGCGATTGTTTTAGTTCAGCTTGACTGGATGCAGACGAAGGTTTCTGCGATATCTTGTCACTTACGGGCTCCGATTGGGGGTCGGTTTTGGACATGTTATCCTTCTTAGTACCTGATTCAGGACACTCGGCTTCCTGAATTAAATTCAGATTATCCTCTACAGAACAAGAGTCGGCCTCTGTAAGTTGAACGTCGGCCCCACTAGAAATTTCAACAGATAGCGGTTCATTACTTCCCTTTTCTTCGATATTGGTGCTCAATGGAACTGAAACTGGACCGTTCAATCCATCTTTGCAACCATAAAGGTGAAACTGTTCCGCATCAGGGCCACCAACGTCATCGGCTACATTTTCATTGCCGGCTTCGACGTGTTGCGAGTATTTGTTGAACAAATCGTCCTCATTTGGTTCAGGACTATCGGGAATGGGTCCAAAAGATTCATCAACAGCCAAGGACGAGCAGTCCTGCGAGCAAATCATTTCCTCCTCATCGCTTGAAAGTAGAATGCAGTCTTCCATTTGTGAGTAGATCATCTGAATATCCTCATCATCGTCGTCATTCTCTCCTTCGTACCCGAAATTATTATTTCCATCTTCTTTTTCTTGTTTTATTTGAAAACCAGTTTTCATAATTGAAGAAGGTTCGTCGCAAGGATCTTTCTTGATGTTTAAAATAACGGAATCAATTTCTTCTGTTGGTTCATCAGTTGTGGGGGACGTGATGGCACTAATATTCTCAATTATATTGGATTTTGTTCCACCCATTGAGTCTGGTTTCCTGACGTGCGTGAATTGGTCAAGTTCGCTAGTATCCACTTGAGAGGAAGAAGTGTTGTAAGCAATAGGTTCAATGAAGCTTTTAGGGGCCTGAAGGTGAGGAAGGACAGGCGTGCTGGTACAAGCCGCTGATGGCAAATCAATATCTGGGAGATCGTCGTCATCTTCACTAGAAAAATCATCCAAATCAAAAGGAATTCCTTTCGAATTACTGCTGAGGCTCATGACTCCAGGCCTTTTGAGACCGGATACGCTTTGGGGAGGAGACGAATTGGGGCTATTAGAAACAGATTCGCGTTCGCGCAATTTTCCGAATTTATGTAGCTTTCCACGGCTTCCCAAGCCTTCCCTTTCATTCCGGTTAACAACCGCCGCAATTTTCAAATCAAGCGCATTAGGTTTCGAACGTGGACATGTTTGCTTTGAATTAGTAAACTTCTGTAAGCTCAGCTTTCCATTTTGAGAAGAACTCTTTTCAGCTAACGGTTTCACTGATTCAACATCACATTTGGTGAGAGGATCTGAATTTTCGGAAGCAGAGCGCTGTTCGTGACATTTTTTGTCATTTGAAGGACTGGGAATTTCAAGGTTAACATCACTGTTAACAATTATCCGTCTAGAATTAGTCGCCGAAGAGTTGTTGGTTTTTCTCACTACCGGAGAGCATTTTCCTTTGTCAGAACAGAAGTCTTCAATATCGATTTTTTCAATTCTAATAGACAATGGGATAGTTTTCGGCAGAGATTTGGGAGGAGATGAAATTACGAGACGCCGCGGTACTGAGCTCTTCAAAATTTCTTCATCACTTTCATCACTGGACTCAGGACAGTTCTCCTCAGCACTCCTGGGCTGCGTGGTCAAAGGCTGGGTCTTTATTTCAGAGTCTTTAACATTATTGTTTAATATTTCCTTCCTAGAGTCAAGCTTTGATTTGTCGTTTCTTTCTAACGATCCGTCAATAGAAACCGGTTCCGCTACCTTACCCGCATTTAATATCACAGTGGATTGATCATTTGAGAAGTCTGAGGTGGGATTGGCAATAGAGTTTTCCATTTCTTCTTCATCATTCACTTTGGAATCGCTTACAATTTTAGGAGAGGTGTCGTCGTCACTGTCACTGCTCTCATGATGATTGCTATTTACAAGACTCGGTAGTTTTTCTAACCTAACAGAACAAGTGTGTTCTTTGAGGATGAACTCCTTGTTAAACATTGTTGCCAAACCAATTACAGACAAGCGTTGATCATTTTCTCCCATTCTTGATGTACGTTTGAAACCCAAATCCTCCGCCCTTTCAACATGCGACGATGATGCGATTGGACTCTGTAATAACGATGGTGAGGAAGACGATGAGGTGCTTGGAGAGGACAAATTTGGATTGGATAGCAAAGAAGGACAAATAGACTTCACAGTTGACGAATTTTTGTGACTGATATCCAAAGATTTGGATGAAGGTTCAGAATTTGAACCAGTCTCAGGGGAAATTATTCTCGGACCTGGAGAGCAAGGCGATGTAACTGAAAGGCGTGAAGCATTGGTTACTAAAAATTCTTCTTCAGTGACACTTTGCAAGTTCTCACACTCTTTTTCACTTTCAGCAGATACAGATAATGGTGAATTTTTTTTTTTAGTTTTATAAACAGGTTGATGATTTGCCTTGGCTATTTCAGAAGAGTCTGACACAACTTGTACTTCCAAAGTATTGGACATATTTTGGGCATTTGCTTGAGAAGACTCACATAATCTGAAATTTGTCTGTGCCACAATATTCCCCATCTTTGAATTAAGTTCAGCTTCAACCTTTAGCCTCCTCAATCGATCAATTTGTTCATCCTTTTCTGCCAGCTTTGAAAGGAGTGCTTCTTTTTCTTCTTCCAGGCGTCGAATGCGTATCTTGTCCTCCTCATTTTCTGCTGAGCTCAACTCAGATCCACACTGATCAGGCTGCTCTTTTGCAACAGATGCATTTTCAAGTCTATCCAGTCTGGGACTTGAACTCTTAATGCTGGAACATTTGGTTACTGGAACATCAACAAAAGATTTCCCTCCCAAAGTCAAGGTTGGCCTTTTAGATGCATTGCTAGAAATTTTGCTCATATAGTTTTGCTTGAAGTCAGCAACAAAATTCAAAATTTCAGCTTCTTTTTCCAGAGACATGGTTTTTCGAGGAGGGAAAGTATGCTCTCCACCCACTTCCAGTCTAGGTCTTTTACAAATGTACTTTGACTCTTCAGTAACAGACTTGCGTTTGTTGGAGTTGATAATATCTCCATCTAGTGATTTATGACCTCCTAGATAAGATGGCTGCTTTAGCTGAACAGAGGGCTGTTTAGGGTCTTCCTCATCATCACTAATAACTATAACAGGATTGTCAGCTGATGTATGATTTCCAAAGCTTTTGAGCTGGGCATCAAATTCAGTTATTTGAATGCTCATCTCTGTATTGGAGATGTTACTGCTTGAAGGTTTTGGTTCTCTTAAATGAGTTGAAATCTCCAATTCAGCTTTAGTATTACAAAGATTGCCTGAAATAAGTCCTTGTCTGGCTTCAACCGTATTCTTGTTTTTAAAGTCAGTATTTGCTGCAACATCTGATTGTAGCCCTTTATTTTCCTTTTCAGTGGAAGATCCATTATCTATAAGCTCAGCTGATATGACTTTTTTGGGAGGATAATTGGAGGAAGAATTTCTATCTCCACAGTCACCGAAAGTAGCAGAAGTTGACAACTCTAGGTAGATATATTTCGGATTTACTTGATTAGAAAATTCAAAAGGAACTCCAAGTCCAAGACGCGACCCACAGCTAAATGGAGCAGTGCCATTGGGACCAAGTATTGTACTTGTATCAACATAAGTGCGGTTGTTTTGCTGCAATAAACAAAAGAAAATAAATCACCTATTTTGATGAATTTTTTCCATGCTTCCAATTTGTTATTTTCAGAGTTAATATACAAACTTCTTGAATATAATCATATCTACATTTTCAACATAAATCATGAAATGCAGAGGATTTGAAATTTGTGGCAGCCAAGTCAGCATTGTCTTCAGTCCTCAATTTAAAATGTCTGATCTTTTAACCTAAATGCAATTCTTATCTTATTCCAAATCAGCTTGCCTAACAAAAAATGTGTAGGTACTCAGTTTCATCAGACAAACAATGATTTTACCATGTTGTAAAAATTTATCTACTATTCATGTTTAATATGTCAGCACTAACTGAACTAAATCTTGTAGTAGTCAAATTGGCATTTTAAAGGGAGTCTAAAGTGGCATTTGCATCAAAGCCTTCTGTATCAACCCTATATTAAAAAACTTTTGTTAGACCAACACATATCTTACAGCAATGGCGTGAACAGTGAAGTTATTACAGCTGGATATGTCCCGCACAAGTTTGCAGTGAAATCGTGACACATGTACACTCTGAAACTGGATGTCACAGTCCTTGTGACGTCCAAGATAGAACTGAAAAATAGAATCATTTATTAGAAATACAATAGTTGGAATGATCAACTTCAACATTGAAAGTTACAAATTCAAGCTATTTGTTAGCTTATTTGTCAACATGTATTTAATTCGGATGTTTTTCAATTGGAAGTTCCCCTCAGGAAAACTAGTTGTTATAGATAGAGGAAATTTCTTACGCTTAGCCACAAGGTAAAAATGAGCTCAAAGCTAGTGATTAGTGTTAACTAATCAAACTTTAGAGATCAAAATTATTATATTCATGCTTTGACTTAAGCAAAATAGACATGAACAGGACAACTTGATGTGAACAGATTATGATAGCCAAGATTATAGATAGATTAATCATGTGACTACCGTAATCAATTTGAGACTTTTCCACACCAGTTAAAAAATTTGTAGTGTATTGAGAGAGCAACTTTTGCTGTACCACAGGACATAAACAATGACAAAACTGAGGAGTGATAGAACAAAGTTGCAAGTAGATTTATGTTTTGAAACAAAATTTCTTCAATTATAATTTTTAACTACAATAATAATCAAAATAATTGAATGACGCGATCTTTATTCTTGGAGAGTGACAAGTTATGAATATTTTCCAAAGAGACTGTTTTCTTTATTTATTCATTTTTATTTGCATATTATTACAAATTAGCAGCTGGATTTTGCAATATTATTATCAATAAATGGATGCTAATATGGATATTAGCAACAAGATATTGAATAAAATTTTGAATTAGAGCAGGGAATTGAAACTGGGAACAGGGAACTGGTTTCTTAAAAAGCTCCACTTGCCATTATGGCTCCAACAACCATTGTAATGAGTTGTCTTTATTAGCTCTAGTTCAACATTTTATACAATATCTATATATCTATGCCTGGAAGTTGTGTGCATGCTGAGTTTTTTTTATGTATGCAAGAACACCAGTGAATAAAGTTGCTTTGATTTTCACTCTACGCCAATAATGCCAATAAATAAATGAACCACAATTTGAGTATAACAGTGAGTCTTTTGTGTACACATCAATGATGTAATTGGCCACCAGCACAATATTATAATGAATACAAACATTGCTTTTCCAGTTTAAATTGGTTTATAATGGTTTTGTGAAATAAGGTAAATGTCTCTTTTCAAGTTTATACCAGTTTTGAAACAGATGATGGTTGGAGCAGGCATTGAGGTTTTTTAATAGCAGCAGTGCCTATGCTGTACCCAGCTGGATGCTGGGCCAGAACAAACACCAAGTACATAATTGATATAGCTCATTGTTTGCCAAGGTTTACGTCAGTGCTAAGGCTTTGAGCCACACATTTGCTGGATACTGTCAACATACTGGGTTTTGGTTATAATTATAATCTATTGAGTTTGATTGCCACATAATAACTAGAAAGATTTCTTAATTAGGGATGAAAACTATGGCTCAGTTTTGTTAACAGAATTGATCATTTCTGATACAGTCAGGTGACTTTGTATGCTTAAATATTTATAAAAGTGCTTTGGCACAATTAATAGCATTGCCTCAATGACTGTAGCTGTGTTTCACAAGTGTTGTCATATGTGAAAACCTCATGGCGCCATAGTAACAAATTTTCAACACATTTAGATCCAAATACGTATGAACTTTTGTCAACAATTATATAGGTGATTCATCTATCAGGAATCTCATGGCTCTTAAAATGGCAGGAAAGCTCTAGTCATGACTCTAAAGGTAGATTTAGGTGCCCAAGTAACCAAATGCCAGTCCAAGGCCACTTTTTTCTCATCTGATCTTCAACCAAATTTTTTAATTTGACAAGTTAATAAACTTATTTTAAACCTTTCCCTTTCTAAAAGGAATACCGTAATGGAGATAAATAGGTATTTTATTATAGCTATAAAGCAAAGACTCATTTAGCAACTTCACATTAAATCCTAATTATTAAATAGATACTCAAAGACTTACCTCCTTTTTTATTGGATCAAGTTCAAATTTTTCTTCAGTGCCTAGTCTTAGTAGATACATTTTTTGGCATTTTTCCTGAAAAAGAAGATGACATTATTACAAAAAGCACCATAGGTCATAGTGTCAAAGTAGAGACTTTTTTAGACACTTTCTCAAGTTTATTTTCAAGTCCTATGCATGGTGCCATCCTAGATGCACTCTTAATTACCATCTCCTGAAGGAGTTTCTGAGCGCGTCAGCACCTAAATTAGAGTGCGCTGTGCAACATCATGGCTCAGCTGACAGCTGAGCCAGTGTGAGTGATGATGTCTAATGGTGGTGGTGGACAGCCCACCATCAGACATAATCACTTGCACCTGCTGCCATGGCGTATAGTGGTTATACCACTGTTTAATGACAAATTGAAAATTAAAATAACACATTTATACCATTATGGCAAAATAAAGACTGTTTCATGTGAAAAAAGTAAAGAACAATTCATTTTAACTGAAATTCATTAACTGCAAAGTTGCACTCCAGTTGGTACTAAAGCTAACAGGAGGAGACTGGAACATCATAATCATTCCTACCAATTTTACTTACAATTAATGGAGGAAATGCTCAGTCACTTAACACTTTTTTCTCATCTGATCTTCAACCAAATTTTTTAATTTGACAAGTTAGTAAACTTATTTTAAACCTTTCCCTTTCTAAAAGGAATACCGTAATGGAGATAAATAGGTATTTTATTATAGCTATAAAGCAAAGACTCATTTAGCAACTTCACATTAAATCCTAATTATTAAATAGATACTCAAAGACTTACCTCCTTTTTTATTGGATCAAGTTCAAATTTTTCTTCAGTGCCTAGTCTTAGTAGATACATTTTTTGGCATTTTTCCTGAAAAAGAAGATGACATTATTACAAAAAGCACCATAGGTCATAGTGTCAAAGCAGAGACTTTTTTAGACACTTTCTCAAGTTTATTTTCAAGTCCTATGCATGGTGCCATCCTAGATGCACTCTTAATTACCATCTCCTGAAGGAGTTTCTGAGTGCGCCAGCACCTAAATTAGAGTGCGCTGTGCAACATCATGGCTCAGCTGACAGCTGAGCCAGTGTGAGTGATGATGTCTGATGGTGGCGGTGGACAGCCCACCATCAGACATAATCACTTGCACCTGCTGCCATGGCGTATAGTGGTTATACCACTGTTTAATGACAAATTGAAAATTTAAATAACACATTTATACCATTATGGCAAAATAAAGACTGTTTCATGTGAAAAAAGTAAAGAACAATTCATTTTAACAGAAATTCATTAACTGCAAAGTTGCACTCCAGTTGGTACTAAAGCTAACAGGAGGAGACTGGAACATCATAATAATCATTCCTACCAATTTTACTTACAATTAATGGAGGAAATGCTCAGTCACTTACATCACTTTAAAATTTTAATGTGGTTCTTTACACTGCACTTTAAGGCAAGGATCCAAATCTAAATGGAAAAATAAGCAACACACTTTCCATTCCAACACAACACATCACCCAATGGAGAGTAGCATGAAGCTTGCGCTACACCACTCATTTTTGTTTACATTACAGATCATCAAACTTGTTTTGAATGTCTACCAGAAGTTTCTCCAATGGACACAAGACTAGACACAGACTTTGCTGGTTACTGTTGTTGGAGGGGGAGCTGTATTGCTTTTAGCCCAACCCTTTGGCTTTCATGCTTGTTTATCTAATGTCTATGCTGCATTTCCTCATAATGTAACTTTCGTGTAATTTTTATTTTTTTCTGTTTTTCGCTCTAGTCCAGACAAAGAAGTAAAATTATTATTGTAAAGGTAAATTAAAAACCAAAGCATAATCCTAATGCAAAAATACCAATGAATTTCTATGATAATTGCACCAGCCTGGAAAGCTAAGCTAACTCACCACTTGAGAGGAAGTGAGCAATTGTTTATTGCACATAATATCCATTTTTATTACCAAATTCATGTTCATATTGCAAATTGTTTATACTTGGTGATTTTGCATTTTTTCTTATTTTCTCTTAATTGTGTTCAGTGTGTCTCAATTCATGAATTCTTCATTAGGCTGTTTGCTGCAATATAAGTTTGCTTGATTACTTTTTCTGCATCCATAATCAGCACAGTTGCTCTAAGAAGTCATCATTAAGGCCAGTAGTCACAGTGCGGCAAAGTCCATGAGCGAGAAATTTGCAACAAGGATGTGGAACCATTGTTCTGTGTTCAGATCGGCAAGTTGCTGCGCTCGAGCATGTTGCCTTTGTAATATGATACCTGAGCCAGCACCCATCTTAGGGCTGCGGCCGTCTCTTAGGTTGCCAAGGCATGGCCTGCAGTCGGCTAGAACTAACTGGCCTTGGCCGACNCTGTCTCTTATACACATCTAGATGTGTATAAGAGACAGCACTTCCTACTCAACACATTGCCTCTTTGACACACTTTGCATCTGTCTCTTATACACATCTAGATGTGTATAAGAGACAGATGCTTGGTGCACAATTCTATACATGACATGCTATGCACAATTTTGTGATGACCGATGATGCACTAATTTTTCGATAAGTGAACTTTTTTCGCTGAGCAAGGAAAATGTGATCAATATTCTTTGTTTTTAATCAATTTTTTTCGTAATTGGAGCCTTTGCTAACTGAGGTTCTACCGCAAATGCGTTTTTGGGGTGTCCCGAGTAGCCCTGCCGTGCGGAAATGGCTGCCATTTCTTTTTGGAATGAGATAGGCAAATTCTGTCAATTACATTTTCAAGCCGACACCTGGGTGCAACTTTTACGTAAGTAAAATTTTTTAATACAGCAAATATTTTTTTTGCTACATACCTTAGAAGTTGTAACTTTACAAAATATACTTTTTCACCAATTTTTTCAGGAATTTTTCTAAGCAAGTAAATGTAGTATTTTTCAACTTCCTTTATACTACATAGATAGGAAAAATGTTGAAATTTATGCCACTATTTTTAGTTTTGCAATATTCCAATTAGTTTTGCTACTACAACAGTTTTACGCCTAGTCGGAGGCCTGTCCCGAGTAGCCCCGCTTGTCCTGAGTAGCCCCGGTTGACGGTACTGCTTTTCTGCTTGTTAACTTAATGCATGTTCATATTTAATCAAATTCTTTATCTTATGGTCTTAGGGCTGTGATGCATAAAATTGACAAGTTTTACTTCATGGCAGATCCCATATGTATCTTGTCCATGCTCCTCAACACCTTAAGTATAAACATCTTTTCCACACTCCTTACAGTTAAGGTACCCTCCAGTCACTTATGCACCACACAAGTGCATTTCATAACCAAGAGCTATTTAATTGAACTGTAACTTAAAATCTGTTTTATTTGTCAGTAAAAAAGATCAATTTCAGTCTCATCATTATCCACTTCACAAGTAGGTTGTTGCCAACCTATCAAGTAGAAGTAGGCAACGTGTTTGCCTCACCCGCAGGAGACACGTGGCAAGAACATAATTTGTTGCCTTGAAATAATTTAGCTCATGAAGCCAACTCAGTCTGCCACAGAGAGAGTGATGTCACATGTCGCAAATAAAGTTCATAATCTATTTGAATATAAGTACATGTACAAGACAGAACCTGATGAAAATGATTTAATTGATAATGTGAATAATGAAGTTTTTTTTAAATGCAATAGGTACCAACATGGTTCAACATAATGCTGATCTCGCACAAACTATTTTTCTAAGTAATAAACATGGAGAATCTTTGATGAAAACAATAAAGTGTACTGTAAAAAGTAAAACAATCACAAATTACCTAAAGGAACTTGGCAGTGATGTCATGAAGCATAATTTGCCTAGGCAACATCTGGTTCTTGATCAGGAGAAAGTGGGCAGCAAAAAAGGAAAGATTGATTCTTGGTTATCAAAATACAGGCTCATCAATATTTAGCATTACAACTTTGAGTGGTTAGAACTATGAAATGAAACACAATTGTGAATGTTTGAAAATGTATTTATGTAGGCAGAGGTTCAGAGATACAATTCCCACAATTTCATTCAATATGTCCACCATCTGCATCAATAACGAGTTGTAGACGCTTAGAGAAAGCCTTACACAAGTCACGAATGACACTCTGTGGGATTTTGGCCCACTCCTTCAGCAGTTTGACCTCTAGGGCGTCCAAACTGCTATGGTGAACGGTCAAGACCTTGCCCTCAAGGTATGACCAGATTCCAAAATCCAGAGGATTCAGATCGGGTGACGATGGGGGCCATTCATCTTTGGTAATGAAGTGGGGAACATTCTCGGACAGCCACTCCTGAGTTGATTTGACCCCATGGGATGGTGCAGAGTCCTGCTGGAACTACCAGGGGCGTTTTTTGGAGTGCTTTCCTGCCCAGGGCAACAATGCACCAACATGGATGGCAGCTCAATAGTTCTTCTGATTAAATTTCACCCCTTTGTCAACAAAAAAGAGGGTCAAATATTTGGAAAAAAGTAAGGTTTCTAGTACGTTGGATGGATCAGGATGCAGTGAAGCTTGTCCAGAAATCAGTTGTGATGATTTCCGGCCAAAATATATTACGCAAATGTAAATAACAAGTTTACGATTGCGCAGTTGCGGTCACATTAGAGCGGTCAGACTGCATTATCACATGTTCAGTTGGCACTTGCTGTACAATCAGACTGTTTTTAGGGTAAAATTAGTTATTTGGGGTAACACGTGCATGCAACCTTGTAAATAAATTTGTGGCTGGTAAATAGTTTTTGATTACTCAGCATAAATGGCTTTTTGTTAAAAATTACCTGGCGACGCATCTTGAAAATGTTGGCAATGCTTTGGGCTTAAAAACCCATTTATTGGTGATGCCGCTTCCACCCTCTGCACCCTGGTTTGTTCTGAGCTGTGTTCAAAAATTAAAATTTTCTTAATTAAAAGCTTAATAGCTCTTAATTAAGAGCTTAATTATAGAAGCAAAATGTTTTAATTAAGCTCATTCCGAGCTGTGTCGTATTCCAATACAGCTCACACAGGGCGTCGGAATTCCAACACAGGGCATCGAATTTACGAATTAGTAAGAGTTCGAAGCGCTGTCAGAATTAGTCTCGAAATATGCCAAATTTAGTCACACACAGCGTCAGAATTCAGGGATTTTGTAGATTTGAATTCTAAAGGCTTTTAAATGAATATGGCAACAGTTGGTGACATTTCATCATTGCTGGCGGCTGGCGCGTAGTGTTTTGTTTTGAGAGTGACGTAAAGCAATCAGAACTTGAGTTGCGTATACGGTGATCTTTTTATAGTCATTCATTTCTTGGTACGTCCTTAATGTGTCGGAATACGGTGCATTTACCCTAATGCAGGCATGGAATATATCTACTTGGCAAGCCGCAACTGAATTTTTTGAGCTGTGGTTTTGTGGATTTGCCAGCCGTGATTCCATTTATTCGAGCCGTGATTCCATTTCCCCGAGCCGTGAATTCCATATCTTGGCCATGAAAAGCCATTTACAATATGGTGATCTTTTTATAGCCATTCATTTCTTGGTACGTCCTTAATGTGCTGGAATACGGTGCATTTACCCTAATGCAGGCATGGAATATATCTACTTGGCAAGCCGCGACTGGATTTTTTGAGCCGTGGTTTTATGGATTTGCCAGGCGTGATTCCATTTATTTGAGCCGTGATTTCATTTCACCGAGCCATGAATTCCATATCTCGGCCATGAAAAGCCATTTACGAGGCACAAATTTATTTGCAAAGTCCATGCATATGTTACCCCAAATCTCTAATTTTACCCCAAAACAGTCAAATGGCAACGATAAAATTTTTCTTTGCTGTAAGTTGAGCACGTGTTAATGCAGTCTGACTGCTTTGACATGACCCCAACTATGCGCAATCTTCAACAATATGTTTAGTAAATTACTTGATTTTTACATTACGATGTTTATGTTTTTTCTGCAGGATATTTTGGTGGGAACGGTAAAGCAGGGCTGGAAAAGTCCTATTTTGTCTGAAATATCGTGGCTCAAATATCATATAATTCCAGTAGGTATGAAATCATGTGGCTCGAATGTCATAAATTTTTGTTTGATTGAAATATCACAGTTTGTACTTCACAAACATGTCATTTCATAAAATTTTCAACTTCTGCAATCCGCATTGCACTACCGTTCCTGCCAAATTATCCGGCAGAAAAAATGTAAACATCGTAATGTAAACAAAACAACTAAACGTATTGTTGAAGATTGCGCATAGTTGCGGTCATGTCAAAGCGGTCAGACTGCATTAGCACGTGTTCAACTTACAGTAAAGACAAATTTTATTGTTGCTGTTTGACTGTTTTAGGGTAAAATTAGAGATTTGGGGTAACATGTGCATGGACTTTGTACATAAATTCACACCTTGTAAATGGCTTTTCATGGCCAAGATATGGAATTCACGGCTCAGTGAAAGGGAATCACGGCTCGAAGAAATGAAATAACGGCTGGCAACCTAAGTGGAAAAAACGCGTTTGCTAAGTGGAAAAAATTAGTTTGCCTGTTAATGAATTCCGTAGAGGGCTTAGGCTGCAAAAAATTGGCACTAATTCCGCAAGATGCACAAAATTGATAATGAATTCAAGACGAATTCCGCAGCACAATCTGCAAAGCAAAATCCGCGTGAAGTTCGAAGCCAAGAAGAAAATACGGAAGCCAGACGCACGATCGAACAGAAGCTACTGGACCAGGAGCAACGTTCAT
>NW_025940044.1:0-935 GCF_000764305.2 Hyalella azteca
GCTCGCCACCCATTATAATTCTTAATTTGAACTAATATAATTAATTAACTGGATGATGAACGCAATATTTTTCAATCGCGGTTAAAAGACTATAGATTTAAACTAAATATCCAAGTTTTAAGCGAAATGTTGCTTAATTCTTTTGAATTTAATCTAAAAATTCTAAAATTCTGCCTGTTTCTGAATTCTCAAAAAAATTCTGTTCCAAAGGTAAAAAAAAAATATAACTCGGTACTCACTGCAGTGAATGACAGAGGGCGCATTTTCTAGTCAACGAAAACGTGAAGTCACGGACGGACAGACGGACGGACGGATGGATGGACGGACGGATGGATGGATGGATGGACGGACGGACGGACGGACATGGCGAGCACAATAGTGCATTTTTCCATAAATGAGAAAATGCGCTAAAAATGCCTGTTTCTGAATTCTCCTCCGTTCTACAAGGCATCACTGGAATGGATAACATTTCAAGTACAAGAAGTGCATCGACACACTGCGTCCGGAACCCGTTCTATAACTATAATTTAATTTGAAGATCATATTTAAATTCTGTCCCTGAATTTAAATATTATAATCATGCTGACATCAATTAAATCGACTAAATCGAAGCAAAAATATCTATTTCATTTCAACCTCTCATGGTCCTTTTATGCGATCACTCTAGATTCCACTGCTAAAAAAATTTAGATTTTGTAGGTAATAGAATTTCGTATTGGCTATTCAGCAAACATCAGCAAACAAATAAAAATCAAGGGGACCGTCTACTCTAAAAATCGGAAATTTTGGCTTTTCCGTTTTCTTGACTCATTTTGTAGCTGCTGAAGAAGCGCGTCTAAAGCAGTTTACCGCATGTCTGTGCGTGCTATAGTTTTTGCGTAAGACAATTTTAAAAATATATAAAATGAACATTTTTTAACAATATGTACAAAGAT
>NW_025940045.1:0-20905 GCF_000764305.2 Hyalella azteca
CAGAATGTCAGCTTTAAAATGAGTATAAAAACCGAAAAAGTGAAAATTTTCAATTTTAGGGTAGACGCTCCCCTTAAATAATATTCGCATACGAAGATTATTTTATACGAAAGTTATTCGCATGCGAATATTATTTAAGTTAATAAAAATAAATGTTTTAGACCATTTAAATGTTTGAATAGTTATACTCACCCATGCAAAAATGACCGCTTACTCACAAATGGCCACTCTTCTTCAAGTGAAGTCTTGACTTCTTCAAGTCTTTACTATACCCTATATCCGAGTTATTATATCCGAAATATCTGATATTAGAATCATCAGTAATTATTATTATTCAGATATATATGAATCATCATGCGAAAGAAAACATATCCTTATTTAATTACAAATATTGTTGATCAATATTGACCATTGGTTAGTATATATAAGCCAGTTTGCTTGCATTGTTAATGAGGAAAATTACGCAGCGTGACGTCAAATTTATTGGACGTAGATGAATAAATCTGACTTCAAACTCATACAAATGAACTTCGAAGATTTATTACCTCAAATACAAAAAGGAAAATCGTTGTCAAATTAATCCTTGACTCAATCACTAAATACATTGGGTACCCATTACGGAACACGTTCATTTCCCTCGTGCTAATTTTCTTATTTATCCATCGAATTCCTTATACTCGTAATGCTTCAATTCCAAGCTTTGGCCAAAAAATAACTGAGAGTAAAATATAGCTGTTTTTTTAAGTCCTCGAACTTTATTCTGGTGTGGTGTGAATTTTTCACTAATGATATTCAATGAGCATAAACTGAATATTTTAATTCAAAGGTTGACTTATAAATATCTGAATTCTTTTAAGTCATAAGAAAAAACGTTTAATGAAAAAAATTAGGCCTTTGTATGGAATCATCCTTATCTCCCGGTATATAGACTTCAATTAAAATTGGATTCCGTGCATTATATTGATTAAATTATCATTTCATATGCAATACACACGTCCGCGTTAAATTTTTCACTGATAATAATATTGTTTGTTTTACCATTAATACAGTCATATTTGAACAATTTTTAATAAACACTTGAAAATAAATATAGAAGCGGGATTATCAATAGAAGTGCAGTTGTTTAAGACGGAAAGTAGTCACAAGTTTAGGACTTAGTGAGATATTTTATTGCTGTCATCGTGATCCCGGTCAAGGGGCTCCGTCTCATAAAAACATACAATCGCCCGCACAAGACAAGAGTAGCCGGGACATTTATTTGCTCACTCAATGCGCAATTATCAACAAAAAGTCCAAAAATATCTCTGTCGCTGTAATATTTTGTTACAAACTTGAATAGATAGAAATTGATCTGAAATGCTGTATAGAAAACGATCCAAGATTCGCGCAGTATGAAAAATTTAGATGATTTACATTATTGTTGAAATTGAATATTTACTTATAGAGAATGAATACTGTCTAAAAACTTATAGATTTTTCTATTGAAAACGGAAAACGGCATCAAAATCCATGACCTCATTCGCGTGTCAGTTGTGACATTTAATTCATTAGCTCATGTAAAAAACGCATAATAGCGTAGAAAAGACCGATAAATATTGCCAAGTTGTGAATTCAGAACAACATCTCTATGAAAATTGTAAACGGTAAGCTTGGCAAAAGAAAATGTAAAAAGGAGGATATATAAAGAGGATAAAAATATATAGCCATTTAATCATATGTCTAGAAGCACTACAATTTTTTTGCTGCCATCTTTCATGGTTAATATTCAAGTTACAAACAAGGCATTTTGCCAAATTCATGTAAATTTTATAAGAATATTTAATATACAACAATATAGTTTCTACCAAAAAAGTGTTAATTAGCGATTAGCGTCATTGTGCTCTAAGGATGGCTTCTACAATTCTTCTCCGCGAACCATACAGAGAACAATGGGAGTGACTTGGATTTTTTCGGTTTATATTCTTATATTTTTGGTCATGACATGTGTTTTTACAACCAACAAAAAATAATTATAGTACATGAACGTGGAATAATTTAGATATCATAAAGAGAACTCGGTACTCTTTATCATATATGAACGCAATTTTTTTATTATGCAGATCAATATTTTTCCAGAACAGAACCAAACGCATGAGAATGAATAATAAATTTATCTGGATCGCAATTATACTGAACCTCGAAATGTTTCTATGGAAAAACTGTGTCCAGTTTTTTCCTTACATCAAACAACAAAATCATAATAGAGCAAAAAAAAATTATAACGTATTCAAGCAATTTTATTACAGTCACACCAGCCACTTCAGGGCTAACAAGGAGACTGTTTCTGAAATGCAGTTTACGACATCGTCCAACAGCGGCTTTACTGGCGCTTAAAAACCCCATCATATTTTGGAGATTTGCAGCGTCGAACATGCGGGGAAATTTCCTGCCTCACTCGGCTTTGCAAACCGAAACTCTTTTGGGCGCAAAGCAAACAAACCCAGCGCCCTCAGCGGCAGCTGTCCGCCGGTATGTTCGTTATTTCCATGACGATCATGACAAATATTCTTTTATTTATATCCAGTATTGTTACCTGCGTGCCTATAGTAACGTATATAGTTTTTGTGCTTGGTCAACCTTAGATCGATGGTGCATGTGATGCACTTTAGTGCAGAGGTGTGCAGAGGTGATGTCTTTAATTATCAGATGATCTTAAGTTTTGTATGCGAAACTAAAAGATTTGGGCAAATAGTTTGATATTATAAGGATTCATTTTATTCGTTCATGTAAACACCATGCAGCGACATTGATCGGAGTCGGCTTGATCATTTGGAATATCAATGACCCCAAACATTAGCTACTGGATTTAAGAGTAGAGGTGATTAACAATGTAGACTTGACCTAACCCTTTTTCTACAGACGGTAACACTCCTCATCAGAGCTTTACGAATGGATAGTATTATGGAAGATTATTTTATTTACAAACAGAGGGTTGTACTGAAGCCAAGATTAGCCTATGGATCTCTTAAGACTCTCCAGCATTCGTGATTGACATTTCCTGCCTTGGATGAATGAGAGTGCATAACTGACATATGCAGGGGATAATTCACCATGGACGCGTAAGTGATGAACATATGCACCACTGAATAATCTTAACGCATGAACAGTCCGTAACCGATGGCGTAAAACTTTTGATCTCCGACTGGACCTCGACGTAAATCAGGGAAAAGTGATGCCGTTTACTTGGCTCATGTATTATATTATAAAAGTACAAAAACTTCATGAAACTGGAATAGTACACTTTTAGCCTGTTGTTTCTTAACTTTCAAGTTAATTCGATACGATTGCCTGAGCTACCAGAGCTGTTAGTAGGCAAGTTATCTTTGAATAAAATATTATTGGCATGTGTAAGCTCACTGTTATATCGGAGTAATAAGAAAATTCAGTTTAGCACATCGATGTTTACCAATTGCACGTTGTTGTGTGAGAGGGCACTTTTCCTGTCATACGTCTCACTTGGTATTTATATCTATGACCTGAGATTTGTTCGGTATGCATGTGATAGTGATCACGATTATTAATTATAAAGGCATAGCGTGAGGATTAATCCAGCATTATTTTAAGATTATAGACGGTCTACAGTTTATGGGAATAAAGGCTTATATGTCGGAGATTAAACACTTTTTGTCATCGGCTCACAGCTCCAATATATAGGATCGAGTCAACATATACGCGAACCGTTCACTGTTCTGACTATAGTAGACTTTACTATTCTTTTAATATGAATAGAGCTAATACTTGTCTTGCCCCAACACTGCAGTGCCTTGGACGGCTGCATCGTTATATAGCTTATACTACTTAACTGACATCACAAGGACGTGAGTCACAAACGGGTAAGAAGGAAGAAGACATAGATGAGGATGATTTTCCTGGACATATCCCAATCAAGGAAGTAATACTCAAACAAGTAAGTTATCAACGAGGAAATAGCCAAGGTCCAAATGACAGTAACATTTATCACCGGACAGTTGACAATGAGATGCGTGGACGTTAACTTCGAGATATACACTGTAGAGGAAATAGATTTATTCATGTATATATAGACATAAGTAGCAATGTAATAGGTATTAGGATTTTGATTTTTCATTTTTAGTTTTTAATCACCTTAGCCGTGACCTCCAGCAACATAGCGTTTTACCTGTCATTGTGTCTTGTGTTCTTGCCGTGGAGGTACGTTAATCGATAGCTCTGTGATTATATGTGTGTTTGTTCAATTTTAGAAGTGAATAGATTCGTGTTATTGATTATATATGCGTGTTAATTTATTTGTTTATTATATATTCATTCTCTAGTTAGTTATTTCAAGCGTTATTTTGTTCTATTTCAGGGAGGCCTCGATGTTCGAACTCGATATATGAGCTCAAGTTATGAACTATATTTGGACGTGATTACTGAATTGAAAGTGAATGAACGCACGGTTAAAGTCAAGTTAAAGTGAGGTTAGGATTAGGGTGTTAGGTTTGTTGTGTTTTGTTTCTATTTATTCATTGTTAATTATATATACTTGAAACTGTTTATTCATTGAAGAAAATCCTTGCCCTTGAACGGTTTATTAAAGTCTGCAAGAACGATCACGTGCTATGTGTCGGGAAGACGTCAGTTTAATAAGTCCCCCAACAACACTAAAGTAAATAAATGGGTCGTCTTCTCCGAATAGTGTCACACTTTCTCACCATGCATAGCCTGAGCAGAGAGCAGACATACGAGTAGCTCTGATATACGCCCTCTCACCACGCCAAGCTGGGTCAGGATAACATACGCGGGGGCAAAAAGTGCATAGAAATTTGGACAAAGTCCCACTCATTTAAAGGTTGGGGGCAACTGTTGCGTCCAGCAAGAAGAGTGGCTTCCGTCCGACTTCATTAGCAGAAAGGAATAGCTTTTAAAGATACGGCAGAAGTTTCCTCAGGTTGTTGATCTTCTCCGATCAAAACTTCTGGCAAACAACATGTCGGGTGCAGTTGTTTTCATCCTCTGTGAGAAACAGACGGCTTGCTGTCAATCCAAAACAAACGAAACAACGTCTTCTTTCACAAATGCTTATAAATCTGCTTTTTATCTGAATGATTTCCAAAAAAAAATTGAATTCATTCTCTGTATATGTGGAATTGCAATGCGAGATTAGTTTTTTAACCCTAATTTTTTTTTATTCACGACTTCTTCTGGTTTATACAAGTGCGGCCATCAATGTCAGTTCATTCTTGCCTGCGGCACACCCATACCCGCCTATATTTTTTCGCGATACCATTACTAACACTTCAAAGTTCCTGGACGACTTTAAAAGTATCCGTTATGGACAAAAAAATTAAAAATTATAGGCATTTTTCAAGATAGAAGTAAACTTTATTCTATATATGCTCATTACTTTGTAAAACATAAATAAAAACGTCGTAGAAATAGGAGAGCTACAGAGCGTTATATATTTGGATGTGGATAATCTACTTCTACCCACACAAGGGCCAAAAGTAAATCAAATTCTCTCAATTTTTTTAGTTAATGCGTGTTTTGGCAGCTGTCTACTGCTTGCTGTCTACAGAAGACAATCAGGAGCCGTACTATCAAATTCACTATCAAGAACAAGCTAAGTAGCTATAGGTACACTCTGCCCAGAGTACCTAAGTACATTCTGCGGCCTAAGTACGCGTAGTGGCCAATTTTCCGTTTCCAATTGCTGGGTTTAGCTTGAAACGCAGGTATTCGCTGACACAATTAACGAAATCTTGACTAATGTCGAAAGCACGACTCCAGGGATCTGCCAATGCTCAAAGGATATGTTGGTTTTTAGAATATGAATATAAGTGATAAATTTATATATAATAGAAGAATATAATGAATAAAATTTACGAACAAGGCAGGAATACTGACAGACCGCAGCTATTGGTTTCTTGGAAGAAAAATTTGTTATAACGGCTTGGTTTTTCAGATGGTTCTGTCTAAATAAATTATTTCTTTTATTTTCATATGACAATACAGTGTCTTATGTTTAAATATATTTTCTTATGTTTTCGTATACTTTGGACATATTGCCCACGGCTTTTGATGAAAGTATGTATTGTTCCACTATGCAAATTAGAACCCCTGTTAACCGTCGCTGTAATTTAAGCATGTGCGCAGTATTAGCCGTCAGACGCTGCCTAAATGCTATCCTCGGTGCAACGATGGCATGCCGGAAATCAAACCAAAGTCCAGATGAACATTTCTGTTGGAACATTTGAACATTTCTGTTCTGTTTGTTGTTCTGTTTCACGTTGATTTCTGTCATAGGAGTACTGGCAATGCTTTTCGCGCCACACTGTGACTGCAATATTCCATACCATCAGAGAAATGAGTATAATTTAATAAAGCGAAAATTTTCAAAACGTTCCAGCATTGATATTAATCAGGACGTTAAATGGTTTTTCTCACATTTCTAGCCTGAAAATATGTGGAAAGAGATTATTTTTCATACGAGGAAATTTTTTCCTAAAATCTTCACATATAAAGATGTGTGAAGAGATATTTCCTGCTTATTATGTATTAGTTTAATATAAATCACAAAAATAGTCTGTTGCTTTAATCATTACTGTGAAATTTTTATTATTTGTACTTATTTTTCAGGGTTGCCGAACTGACCATGAAGCTGGTCTCATAGGAAACGTTTTCTTTTGTAAAGATATGGTGAATATTTGTGTCACCTTAACTGTTTATAAATTCTTTAAAGTTCCTTCTTTGTTTCAAATTTCTATGTTTTTAAATTCCCCAATTGGCAATCCAAGCCATCAAATGACATAAGAATTGGGATTATGATTTATTTGTTCTTGCATAAAGGGATAGGGAAAGAGGCTCCTGGATGTAGGTTGCATGAATATTTTGTGCGTTTTTCAATGCAATAATTGAATTCTGCCTGGCGCTCACTCTCTCGACATGAATTTGTGATCGGAATTCGTTGCAACGCAGAGAAAAAAAATATATGAAAATCAAGTTTTGTTCAGTCGATACACAAATGATTCAGTTTTTATAGAAAGATCCATAAAATTTTAATTGTGTGATTTACACCAGTGAAAATTTATTATATATAACCAAATGGTTCTGGGTTACAGATTTTTATGAAAACAAAGATTTCTCAAATATTCATATAATAGTTTTCATCCACAAAAAACAGAGGAAGCTGTAACCTCTAGATAATAACTGCGTTAGGAGCGGTTCCTAAGTTGGATTCTGCTCCATGAGGCTGAATTGTTAAGTTCACCAAGACTGGAACAGCGAGTTGGGGCTTTGGAACCCGCAAGAAGTTGGGAAATTCTGTCGAACTTGACAAGGTGGCGAGGCAAATGAGAATCTGCGACGGGCGTGAATGCCTGATCTAGGCTGACACTATTATATTATATTATATTAAATTATATTATATTATATTATATTATATTATATTAAATTATATTAAGATATAATTCCAACAAATTTGCATGTGACATTGTCTTGCATTAAACTCCAAGCCGAACTTCTCCAGATATAATTCCAACAAATTTGCATGTGACATTGAAGCGCAATTCCCATAGAATGCTTCCACTGCCGCAGACGTGAGGCTGTCGATCCTTGGCTGCTGCGAGGAGTCGTATCAACAAATCAAGTAACTCGACTCAGGTCGATGGTAGGAATTTGTTGGTAAGTGCTAGGTTTCAACAGGTGATTTTATTCTCTTGCTAATGCGGAATATTGTTGATCCGAAAATTAACATGAATCTCAATAAGCAATCAATGCGTAATAACGTTCTAATATGGCTAAAAATTAATATTGCTACCTTGTTCAATTCAAGAACTTATATGATTAATTTTATCAAATCGCAGATACAATTGAATTGAAGATACAATTTTTTTGTTGTTTTCTCTGCATTTCAATCATTGTTCGATTCAGTATTTCCTGCTATTATCCAATTCACCATCGAAAATACACGGTAACTTTGGCCCATCGTCAGTTTTGTTGTTACAATCTAAACCGTAAAAATGTAGACAATGAATGACTCATGGACGCATAACACCTACAATTATTTATTATTAGAGTGAAAACAGATTGCAAACACACTCTTTTATTTGCATTCCAAGGCGGGAAGTGACGTCAGAATATCCTTTTGACTCTACCGTATAAAGAACAAAAACACTAACGAAAATTCTGGTACCGCCCAAGTTATGTCTAGGAGTCGCTGCACTCGGCTTATATAGTTATTCTTGTCTTGTTGAACACCCAATCGTTGATCAGCCGATTTGCTCGGAATCTCCTTTCGGACATCACGGTAATCTGAGAGCTAGTATGACAAATGTTGGCCGAGCTGAGTCATCCTAAGCTTGCAAGTTGTCCAAAGCTTCTCATCAAACCCATATCCTAGGCAGACATAGAGCGGCTGATTTGCGAGCTCCCGAGTCCCAGGCGGAACCTGTTGCGGAGGCGGTCCCGCGTCTAAATTTTGCTACGGAAAGTATAGGAGCTAAGCCATGGAAACTAAGCCAAGAACTCTATTATGCCGTATTAACGTATGCATATTTTTACAGGCGAAGAAATAATAAAGCAATTGATTAAATGTGATTTAATTTAGCCTTCTCCGATTTAATTCGTAGGTACCTACATGGAATTGTTATGTGCGCACCTAAATTGAATGTGACTTTGGCCAAAAGACGATGCAATATTTGCACGTATGTAGGTAAGCCTGACCCAGTTTGGCCTGGCAAATGGACTTATCAGTGCTTAGTCCGCTCATATATGTTGCTGCAGGTGAGAAAGCCCGTCACTTTTCGAACAATAAGACCTTTTCTCGTTTTTCTGAGTGCAATGAACGTTTGTCCATTAAATGAAATGCGCTACGCCAAAGTGAACGCTTAGACATCAATGTTCATTGGCAATGGAAAAAAAGGCCGGTCGCTGTGAAAGTTTGCAGATTGTGAGGAAACATTGGGTCGCTCTGTTATACCAGGAAATGAGCCATAAAAAAGTTATTGGTTTAGCAATTAAAACTTCCGGCTGATTGCAATTGGACAAGCGAGAAAAGTTCAGAGTGCATTGTTCTGGAGTGGCCAGCATACAGAGGTCTTTTCGCCAGCCCGCATCATATTTTGCGGTCCAGTCGACTAAAGCTTTCATATTAAATTGATGACTATTTGATTCGTTTATTAAGGACTTTTTAATTTGTGTTAACCATTTTGCACTGTTGTAAGTATGTGTATTGTATAAAAGGAATAATCAGCTATAACGAATTTTTCGATATTACAGCACAATTCATACACTCACCAACATTAGATTGATGGCAATAACTCAGTTAAATTTCTATGATATATCAAATGTTGATATATAATGCTATCAATCCCCTAAATTTTTATTAGCTTGAGCGAATTTCGAGCGTTTCAAACTCATACAAATTTTTTACTTATTCAGTTTTCACATTTGAGAAAGTGATGAATTAATACGATTTTAATATATAATCAAGAATATATGAGAAGGGAACTGAGACATCTTTTATTGATGACGGCGCAGTTTAATAAAATTTGCATAGATCTTTACAAGGGATAAATGGGCAGAGCCTATGACGAGGAGGCGTATCGCATATACTAATTCCAGCACAAAGTATCTAGTGAAGAGAATTAGGCTCTGTAACGTTTATACAACAAGGAGCCCGAATATTTGACGTGGATGCCGATTATGGCCCTGCCTCGTATGTCACGATTAATTTAGGAATAAATAATATCTAAGAACTGAAGCAATGCATATGGCATAGAGTGTATGGCATATATGTAAAATGTATACATATAACGTGCAAATAAAATAATGAACTTTCGCACCATTTCGCTCAACTGTTATGTAATACGGGAATCTATTGCTGATAGTGCAAGACGCGAAAAATTCTCTCGGTGATAAATATTGAATCAATATTAAAGATTTTTTTTTGTCAGCGAACATAGTTAATAATTTACTGACGACGAAATGCGGATGTTAACAATGAGTTTAAATTATGGGCAGTTGAGCAACATTGAGATAGCAAATCACTAGTTGATTTTTCCTTAATGCGCTAATATCAGTACAGCATAAGAACTTATTAAAATTATCATTAGTCAGAACATTTCACCTGACGATGCAGTGCTACTCAAAGACTTGGTTGCTAAAACCTACATTTTAAATTATTTTATCTAATCATGGACAACATAAGTAAACAATACTATACTGTATTATGTATACTGTCAGTATAGTGTATCTTGTCGTTATACTGAAAGCAAACAATACGGGATGTAATGATATACCGGTAAACTCTAATAAATAACTGTTCGTTAAATTATTACCTGAGGACACCTGCATTGTTGCGCCCTTTTAGAAATACACATTTGCAAGGGGATTCGAATTTTATGATATTATGATATGATAATATCCCTCATTCTGACAGATAATTTCGTACATATATGTTCCTCCTATATTGGCACATAACATTTTGCCAGTGAAATGAGAAAACTATAAGAGCTAACTTAGCTTAAGCTAGCTTAACTTAACTTAGCTAACTATAGAAGCAAATTTTATCCGTTGCTGTCTCAATGCTGACCATTGCATTAGATAGTTAAATTAACTTGTTCATCTTTTTGTTCTTGTAAACGAAGCACGGCTTATGAGAAGAGGAGCAGTTGTGAAAATAAGAAAGATTATTACGTAGGAATGTCATCTCATAATTTTTTCATTATTATTTCAGAATAGGATTTATAAAATTAACTTCAAAGAGACATCTACTAGTCACATCTACTAGTCTTTGCTATTCTGTTTCTGGTATATAAGGGAAAAACCTGCGACATTTTAATTATTAATTTAGTTTATAGATCAAAAGAGTTGCATTTGCTTAAGTGTCACTCACATTTCCCCACCCCCTTCCGTGTTCATTGCTCAAGGTCTCACTATCACATAATAATTTCGTGCAGAACCGAAAATGGCGGAATAGAAAATTAGCTCGCAGCACTAAAGTAGCCGGCGCACTTGGCAAGTCGTGTAATGGATGTCCGCAGTCTGGCTTTATTGTCTTAATTGCCGCAATTTAATCAATTCCCTTAAAAGTGAGACGCCTAATTGGATGAAATTAGCGTCCCGCGTCGGCCTGCAGTGGATATAAAGTGAACGGCGTCCTGGTAGTAGAATTTACTCCTTTGCTTTAAAGAACGAATATTGGTACACCTGAATTGAAGTTTTATTCAGGGAAAGTGCGTTAATATTGTGTGTGGGCCTTGTCCGTATTCTGAATCAGTCTCGGCTGTTAGTCTCATACATCAGTAGTAAAAAGTTTTTTCGTGTTCATTAGGACCAATATTATGATATGACTGCCATATATTTATTTTATGGATGGCTGGTCGAGAGTATATTAACCTATGTAACGCTAAGAATGAAGTAAACAATCTACCTAACACATTAGAGTCGAGTTATTAGTTTACTTTACGCGACAAAGACAATATTGATTAATATAGACGATACGTGAGAGTAGCTTTTCAGGCTGTCGAAATTTATTTTTTATGAACAACGTGCATGATACTTTCGCTGCTGCATGAGTAATATCATTTGGATAAGTCGAATGATATATGAGGCTAGGACGAAGTTACCCACGTTAGCCTTTGTCATGAAATAATTTAGAATATCTGATAGATTTTTTAACTCTAATTGGTAGTCTATTTTTCACTAGTTTTCGAAGAATTTTTTTTATTAATAGCTTGCGCAAAAATTTTCATCCTTCAATTTAATTTTGCTTTGAAAATAACACGGAAATTTTAGTGTTATTATCATTAGGTGAACAAGACAAGTGCGTCGAAGTCATGATACCAATATGATAGAGGAATTTTCGTGGTATAGACTTTTTTATATAGGATAGAAAGATTTATTAAATGGAAATAAAGATAAAATCTCTCAACAGAAACGAGTGTAACATAATTAGCCTAATTTTAGTTCTAATTCCGCCAATTCCTACAAAAGTAACGTCGTGAACGTCTCAACACAAATCTTCACCCACATTCACTCAAGTCTAAGCAAGCGTGCAAACAAATGATGAAGAGTATATAGGCTGTAGAAACTTCTTTATCGTTGAGTCTGATTGAATTAGACGAGGGAAATTTTCCAAAAATTATCTGGAAGTTATAAGAAATGATCATCATGCAGTTGGCAAGTGAACAGCAAATCCTTGCACCTTATAAAACTCTTTCAAAAATAATCTGACGAATATTTTTTACCATTCTATATACAAACTCGGGAGTACAGGTAAAATTACATCGTAACAAAATATAAGACTCATCAACTCAATTTCCCGAAATAGAAATGAGATGATAAATAATCCTAGTCCTTCATAAAAACATCCTCTATTATTAGTTCTGGCAGTAAAACATTAAACTTAGAAAATTGAGAAAACTTTATCGTTCAGCAGATTTATAGCTTCTGCGCCAGTCGCTCGTGCAACCGAAATTTAGTAGCATTTGGTTTATGGGACTAGTCTTTTCCGTCAATCAAATGTACCGACCCAAAATCCCAAAGGCCTCTTAGCTATTTAGGCCGTATGATTGGAGATTATATAAAATCTCTTTGGCCGTCGCACATATAATGCAAATAAAGTAAATCTCTTGAAGTCTAATCAAGATAGCATGGATTGGTAATTCAACGAACACTGGGCACATTGCCTCGCGATTGGCGTTGCTGTGAACAACGATGTAATGGAGTTTCAGCGATTCTTATCAGATTTTTGTCGAAGAAAAATACAAAATTGATTCCTATTATGTTTAACTCAACACAAAAAGGAAGAACTTTTCCTAGCCACTCACAAGCGAGAAATCGTATTCCCTTCTAATAATTGAACCATACGTGTAAAAAATGATTCGATCTGTGCCACCTCTAATTTGAACACCGGTCTTGAGTTGCCAGTACATATGAATTGAATTTATTCCTCGAAGATTTGGAATCGGTTATGTTTTATGAAAAAAATATTGCCAGTCTTTTTAACATTACCGATTCCTCATTGGTGCGCTGAAGGGCATGATCTTTTAAATGCATTCACATCTATATAATTGATCTTTATATATCCATTAAGCTCCGCGCTCTGCCATGCTCTCTTTTAACATAAAACAGCATGTACTATATGAGATTATTAGTTGATCTTAGTATCCTTATTATCGGTCGTATTGTATTTGCAACACTACAGTATGGTATCTGTATTATTGTATCTGTAACAATGTGGTATTGTATCTGCAGTATTATTATTATAGCTTCTGCATTACTGAAGTTAAGAGTATGTAGTATCAGTAATAAAGCATTTGCAATAATTTAGTATCCGTTGTATGGTATTTGCAAAAAAATTAGTATAGTAACCGTAGTCTGGCAATTGCACTACTGTGGTGTTGCAAATTCTGCTCAAAAAGATACCGGGGAAAATACATTTGGGAGCTGAAATCTGCATTAATTTATTTGGTTATATCACTATTTGTCATGAAATGCAAACGATCGAGTAATTTATAATTGGTAGAACGATTGGTTTCCAGGTGAAACGTTAGCACATAACATTTTTTTCAATTATTTTCCTCTCAGTTTTCATTCAGTGGATTAGAAACTTTTCTCCCATTAGTACAGGGTGAACCAGAATTAACTGACCCATTTAATTTGTTAATAAATAAAAAACTAAGAACGTTATGAAGTTGAAACTTGCTTTATTTAAAAGAAGAACATTTTTATGGTAATATTGTATCCTAGTTTTTAGGATACAATAACTAACTAGGATACAATATTACACACAATATTTTAACTAATACATATTATTAATACATAATAAATATTTTAACTAATACAATAATAAAATATTGCAATAGGATACAATATTTTAACTGGGATACAATATTACCATAAAAATTTTCTTCTTTTAAACAAAACAAGTTTCAACTTCATAACGTTCTTAGTTTTTTATTTATTAACAAATTAAAAGGGTCAGTTAATTCTGGTTCACCCTGTATAAATGACATGCCACACTAGTCGATGGGATTTCCTATTTGTTATCTTTGATTAAATCTTACTTAATTATTTCTTGTACATTTTCATATCACATTCTGAAGGTAAAATTGCATTCACATCACATCACTAGAAAAATTTGTTATTATCGGGTACTTGAAAATAATTCTTCACAGTAAATAATTCTTCGTGATTTAGTTTGAAACAATTCCAACATTCTTCGCCGGTCGATAACTGTCCGCTAAAACATAAAATTTAATAAACTGGCTCGAACTTTAATTGGTTAAAGTGATGTTTAGGCCTGTTATGATAAAATATATCATGAGTTAGATTTCTATGAGAGGATAGGAAAAATAGACAAGGTAAAAAGATGGAAGGCAGTATGATAACAGTTTTTTCCAAGTTAAATTATCGTAATTGTTCAAGGTCCTACATAAAAACTTATCGATAAAATTCCCAAAATGTCATCTCGCCTTCTAATGAAAGTGGTGAACTCCTAAAATATTCCTATTCCAACCATTTTTAAATAATTTAAAATTCCCAATACCAAATCCATTAAAAGCGAAAAATATCAAGTCCAAACTAGATATATTCGTGATCGAACTTTTCATTCTATCGCAGGCTCAACAATATTCATTTTGAACGTGCGTAATAATGTATTATTAATTGTAAATTTAACCTATAAATTTGCTGATTCACTCAGTCCTTTAGAAAATAAAATAATTCTAATGTCTTAATGAAGCCTATGTAGCGGAGGGCGGAAAAAATAAATCTAAAATTGTTTAATTTTGTTCATTTTCAAATTGATATATAGGATAGTGAACGACAGAATAAACTTTAGATTTTTTAATAAGGCGTTTTCTCTAATTCCCAGTCCTGTACTTATAAGAATATTAATGCACAGGCCCTCGCTATGCAACTATGAAAAACCGAACATCTCTCCATCCGTACACTTTCCAATTATAATTATTTAATTATATACTTGTAGTATATTTACAATTACATATATAAAATTTATAGAGAAATAAATTGTATATTTCTCAGAGAAATCGGGTGTCCTTTCAGATTTTATTGCTTGAATTCTCACCGAAATTGATGGAATATCTCGAACGCCCATTCGGGAGCGGCTATTCAGCGACCACAAATCGAATAGTATAAAATAGGCTTGGTTCTGAGCAGCCAATCAAGACCACGGGATTTTTCTCCCATCATTCCCTTTGGATGTTAGGACGGAGAACTTTATTTTCATTCCATCCAGTTGTGATGGCGGCTAAATTAAGGAAAATAGCATTTCTTATTTGGTTTCAGTTTCTAAAGATCTGAAGGTCAGTAGTTCCCAATTTCGAGATTGCAATTGTATTCGAATGATTAAGCGTCTGGTATCTAGCAATGAAGAATTGCGTGCATAAGGAATTTTTTTGTATTATAATTTAAAGTCTCGTGCAAAAATAACACTGATCTTCTATTATGCTGAAAAATTCTTCGACGAATTTCAGCGCTGTAAAATTTGGTAGAAAAGTGTTTCAAATTGTGCTTGTGATGTTACCCGTGAATTTTCAAGCCGATTCTACATGCAAATTCAGACTCTGAAATTATTTTCTATCTATTCAGAGTGAATTAAACAATTTAAATCTCTGTCATGAACTTCCTACAGTTGTTTATATGAAAAAATGACCCCTAAATTACTTTGGCCATACCAGTTCATAAGCCAACAAAGTCATTGTTATTGTTTGTCCCTCGGAAGCTGTGGCCAGCGCTCTGTCATACCTACGGCAGGTCATCAAGATACCGGATCGATGGCATCACTTTTGTAGGACCGTGAAAGAATAAAGTACGCATGCAACACTCGATGAAATGAGTGAGATTTTTTCCAAATGAAACGTCATTCAAATTTTGTCCTTTCGTGTTTTATCCTGAAACACTTTGACTCGGCTAAAAGGACTATCAGAGCTTCACGGAGAAAGTGTACCACTGCTTAAACTGCAGTATGACACACCTAGCTACTTGCCTGTGAGCACAGGTGGTAGCCGAGTGCACCAACCGCTGGCCGTGGAGACGAATGTTTCGATAACGCCAGCGGTCAGTGAGACCAAAATGGACGGTTATTCGTTCAATGAAGAAGCATCGACAGTTAAAGTAATTTAAAAGAAAAATCGATCGGAGCTATTCGCACGTCGTTTCCCCAACGCAGTATTTGGTAAACGATGTATGAAATTATAACAACGTACAGCAGTGAGGTAATCTTTTAATAAACCATCAGTCGAGTTTCCCTTGAACCTCAGATCAACATTTGGGGATACATTCACTGCATAGTTTTCAATATTTATACATAATACATACCGTTACTTCCGTGATAATGTGTAGCCGCGTTTTGATTACCGTAAAGAAAACTCTAGGCGTATAATGCCGATATTTTGGCCGCTGCATCTCTTAATTCAAATGCAGAACTATACCAATTCGTCTGAGTTGAGTAGGATTGTACATTTTGATATGACTGTTGTTAGTACATTGTACAATTAATAAATTAAGTACCGTTCTCACATTGTTGGAGTTTATATACATCTTTAAGATATGAAACATAAAAGCCTGAATGTCGAAGCTGCAAAATATTATCTCACAAGATCCACTGAACATCGCGCTGCGTGGGCCGTGGCTCCATCTTGTTGTTTTTGGGTGTTGTGGTAGTCCGCTGACCTCCAGACTCTCTTGCCTTCACACTTGCACTAAATGTGGTAACCCACGTAACAATCGATTCACGATCAGGAACCCGACCTGAGAAACGAATACGAAGCCGAGTACGGAATGCTCGTTGAGCAGCGATAATGGAACGGCCATCAGAAAAGTACGTCTCGGCAGCTAACGCACGCTGCTCTCTTGTCCAATGTATAGTGACAACTGACTAGGCGGAACAAAAAACTTCATGACCTTGTATTTCATGTGAAATACTTTTCACCTTTTTCCAACGCTATCTGCCTGTTTGGTGGGGAATACAAAACAGGTGGTTTTCGTGAATCACCATGAACTTCACAATTTTGCAATTGACGTTACAAATTTGGAACAAAATAGAGTAAAATCTTAGACGTGTACTGAGGAAAAAAAACGGGAAAACTCCCAGCACGACCATCGCAGCACGGATATCACACGCCAAATATGGACTCGCTTTCTTTATCCCCAAAAAATCATTGCGCCAACACGGAAGCCGTGAAATTCAAGTGATGGACATCGGTGCTCATCTGGCGTCCTCAGGAGATCATTGGATTTCCTCAGCGAGAACTACGCTCGTGTTTCGATTTATCTCTAATAAATAAAGTCTATCTACACATTCAGCCTCCAGCGCATACGCGAGCCAATTCCATTAGGCGTAATGGCTGCTACAATTTCTGGGGCTGTGGCCCAGAACAATATATTATACATTGATTGTTTATGTTAACTCTTATTCGTAAGGAAGTTCGATAATAAAGTCTGTGAAGTTGTTACTCAAAACTCGTACAAATAATGCCAATTGCGTAAAAAATTGGCATAATTGATAGAAAGAAATAGAACCTGTTTATTTACCTTCATTGTTTGAGCTAAGCACTTGACAATAAAAATAACACTTTTTCATAACTAGATGAGTACGATTAAATTAATTTCTTTGTTTGAGCCAAACACTTGACAGGGCAGCAGGCATCAATTTAATTTAACCTCGCTTGGCTACCTATAAGAAAACTTGGCTTTCGTGTGTCAAAAACAAATTTTTTTTACAGGCAATAAAAATGTTTTGCCTTTTTTCATGAAAATATCGAACTGAGACTTAGGGGGAGATTTGAGCATTAATTTATCTGCACAAGAAGCTTAACCCAAATGCACATATATTTTAAGTAATTCATAGGCCTTAAATTTAATTACATAAAATAATAATAACTACAAATAAGAAAGACTGCAGTGAGGCGATTACGATAGCTCTCGCGAATTCATGTACTTCAGACCAGCAGCGCATTATGGAAAGTTAATGACCTTAATTCCATCAATAAAAAAACTAAACGAAAATGTCGCTAGACCAGGAGTCACTGTAGAGACATTTGCACCTGCAAAATACTTCAGAAACTTTTTGCTTCAGAAATATTTCTTCACTGAAGCAGAGTTTCTCGCTTCTCAGTTCATACGCAATTAACTTTTTTTGCCTGATTATTTCAGTAAGCCTTTATTTGGCAGGTGCTTCTAAAACATTCCCTAAAAATATAACTTTAGTTTAAAATATTTATTGTAGCAAGCGCAATGTTATATATTCGGGACCATGTTATATATTCGGGACCAAAAAATTAGCCTTCCATATAATTTATTTTTTCGACGATGCATAGTGGGAAATGTGATGATTGAAGTAATTATATTATTTTAATATTTTAAAAACACCTGGATAAGGACGTAATTTGACATTTTTTCAATTTTTGCAACCTACTATTGAGACAGTATATATTGAGTGTGCTCTTGTGCGATTTTATGCGTTTTGGTTCAAATTAATTGATTATTACTGTACATCCAATAAAAATGAAGTGAGACAGTATTTTTAGATAAAAGCCTCTCGAACTTTTATCTATGAATACTTCTGTAATTTGAACTTTTATGGAATTTTGCCTCCTTTCAAAACGGTGTTGGTGTTCTCAGTGCAAATTCTCGTGCGACAATTCAGAGGAACATGCCACTCAGGTGAGGGAGCCACAACTGATATTGCTTCATTTCCTTGCCGGTGACCATTTCTGGCCGACATCAGTGGCTGTATGACGAAATTTTAGTCGCAATTTTGCTCAGCCTTATGACTCCTATCTTCACTTTTACGCTGCACCCAAAATTTTTGTATCGCAAAGAGCGTTAACAGTCGGTATCAGAATTAACACTTGAGCAAACGAACATTAAAGCCGGTCTAATGGTTGCCCCCGATCCCACTTTTTAACGATGGGAGAAATGAACGGAAAAATTATCAATAAAAGTCTCGATTGCTCATAGCTGTCGTTGTATTCTGCCATGATTTTCCCATTTGTATTCCGTTCGTAGAAGAGCCATGAAAAGAAACGAGGAGACATAAATGATATTAAAGTCAAGGTAAATTTACATAATGGTGGCAGTGCACAAACGATTCCAGAAATATATTTTATGAATATTTTTTTTACAAAAAATTTGTTAGGGGAAAACATTCGAATTAAAAAAAATTCTTTTCAATGGGCGTGGAGTCCCTATTGCGAATTATAAAAAGCTCAATCGAATTCTCCTGGGAACTAAACTTCTGTCAAGACAAAGACTATTTAAAAATAATTTATCTGTCATACATGTTTCACTAAGGCAAGTGGAGGTGTGAGTTTTTTCTAATCTCCAGATAATTTATAATTATCACCCAAAAATTTACACCCAAGAAATTGATCAGTTTTTATTTACTAAGAGATGAATAAGCCGTTTTGAATCCTACACTCACCTAATGCAAATCAAAAACAGAATAAATGTTCTTACCGACAAGCTCAATTACTTTTTGCTAAAAAACGCATTAATCGTTCTTACTCCCGCGCTCATAACTTTTTGCGTATTAATTGATGAATGAAGTGTTTCTACCCCCACACCAATTTTATTTTAGTCGTATTTCAAAGTTTTCTATCAATTCTGAAGGGCATGTTTTGCAGAAGCTCAAAATGATCTCGTCACGCCGGTCTGTAAGTGCTGTCTATTCTCGACGTAATGTAACGGAATTATGTCGTCACGCCGGTCTGTAAGTGCTGTCTATTCTCGACGCAATGTAACGGAATTATGTCGTCACGCCGGTCTGTAAGTGCTGTCTATTCTCGACGAAATGTAACGCAATTCGATAGCTCGGATATCTGATCTGCCGCTCACATCCAAGTTCGCGGCGCTTCTCCGTCCGCAATTGTGGCTCCGGCGATAGCTTGCGACTACAAACATACTAAACTCAGGAAAGTAATGGCACCGACCTGAGTAAATAGTGACACACTTTCTCACGAACAGCACACAGAGGAAGCGGACGTAGCACAGATACGGAGCAAATTTTTCTACTAAAAAAATTATAATAATAATACCAATGATAAAAAACTTTACTTTTTCATTTATCTATCAAGATTAAATTAGGATAAATACCTTATTCCGCACAAAACTTTGAAAATGATTTAAAAATAAATTTCCTCGCCAGTCAAGATGTTTCCAAATTTATTTCAGATCAAAGAAATGCACAAATTTTTAAGTTTCTAAGCTGTAACGTGAGTTAAATTTACATTATAGTTTAGGTATTGAAAATACCTTCAATACATACTTTATTTCTCACTCTTGCGTGCTCTGCCGCGAGATTACGGAACAACAAACAAAGAGGGCAAAACAGCACTCATCAACGGTCATCAACATCGTAAGGCGATCTTACCTGCTCGCTTACACGCCTAATGAGGCTCATTTCCTCCCCATATTTGCCTAATGAGACTGAAAATTTTCAAGATCAATAGAAATTACGACAAACTTTACGATGAATTTTCACTGCTTCACATATTCATCATCGCCGAGCATGCACTTTTCACCGTACGGAAACTTGCAATCGTTTCGGAAATAAATCAGAGTTCGTATGACTACCTAAAGTTCATGTTGCATATAGTTATACCTCCACCATAATTTCACACACTACCCTATCGAAATTCGAAGACCTGTCAGCCGCTGGCACACGGACGCCCCAGGTTCTTATGGCCGGGTAAATTAGAAGCTCTATGTCCGCATTAGGTTCCGGTTGCCGTAGCGAAATAAGCGCCGAAATGGAATCTCTGTCTCTTATACACATCTCTTGGGGCGATCGTGGGGCGCGCGTATTTGGTACCTGATACGTTCGGGACAGACACGGCCGAATATGAAAAATGCTTAAAAAAATGCCCCCTCCCTTCCC